>NC_143567.1:17735000-18042500 GCF_054136105.1 Typopeltis vanoorti | reverse complement strand
TAACTTCATATTAGTTTACTATGTTCTTAGGTATATTATCAGAATATATATTAACAAGAAAATTAAACAGCATGAAAATTTAATTGATTATAGTATTTTTATTAGTATTTATGTACTTTTTTTATACATAATAATTTTATTATACATTAACAATACATGCCTTTTGTATCAGAAGCCTGCATGCTCCTAAAGACAGTTGCCCAGTTATGTGTAATGTAATGTAAGAACTTATTCTAAGCATTTTATCAAATGTTGGGAAATTTCTTAGGAGTAAGTTAAAGATGTGCAATACAGTAAAGCATTAAACACTGAAGAGTTCAACATCCCATTTAAATCCATAGATTTTTGCACTTTTCACAATTAGTGTACTTTAAAATGTGCTTAATCTTTGTATTATTCAAATACAAACTGCACCGTTATTGTCCATTTAGTTTCGATTAACTCTTAAGTTTACAGTACATTAGAGTTACTCCAGTAGAAATTTTTTCACTCAACATTTCTCTTTGTCCTTTAAAACATTTTAAAAGTTGATTTCACACTTATAATTTTCAACAGCAAATTGTTATAGCAACTGCAAGCTTCTATGATTATTTTTCACATTACTGATATTACAGATTTATATACAATATTAGTTATGCAAGCTCTATGGTCTGTTTACTCAGGATAAAAACTGCATAAAAATACAGTTAAAAATGCTAAATATGCAGAACAAACTACATTAAAGCAAGTTCAAAGCATCACTGCCTGGATGTGGACAGTAGAAATTCCCTGACATACAACTTTTCAAGATACTTAGTTCCAATTAAGTCATATATATTTGAAAGACAAACACTTAAAATATTCCAGAGAGTGAAAAAAACAAAAGATGTGATTGTAGAACCAATGGCTTTCTTAAACCTAGTCTGGATACAGACTTTTTCACACCAGAAACTATCATATCTGTCCAACAATGTTTAGACATCACTATGACAGCAATACAGGAAGACAAAGAAGGCTTGGAAATGCCTCAATCTCATTATAGCTTTCTAGTATTTAATAGAATCCTTTGAACAATATGCATCAAATCATCATCAATTTTCTGATATGTACCCTTAAGGGATGTTCAAGCTTAACAGCACTACACGATTAAGTTTACATTATTATTAATCTTCTATCAACAATTTCCCACCAAATTAGTCTATTAATTGTCAGCACTTCAATATCGTCATACCTAAGGCACTTCTGACTGAATCAATCCACCTAGATCATGGTCTTCCTTTGGATCTCTTTCCTGCCATCTTTGCATGAAACCTGTTTTGCTAACATTTCTTCTCCCATTCTGTTTAACCACGCTACCAGTCAAGACGTCTATAGACGTCAAGGTTATTATGGATGCGAAGTGCATATTAAAATTGTAATACCACTGATATTACATTGTAATATATAATGCATACGAAGTGTATGAGGATGCATATTTGATCAATAGCCAGTAAGGTGGTTAAGTGACCATACCATTTTAGAGTAGCTCTGCTCACACAGTCCTGAATGCTAACAATGCCAAATTCCTTTCTAATATCTTCATTTTTAATATTATTCTGACATTGATGCCATCAGTTACTACCCTATTTTTTCTCAAATTCCTCATATCTGTGATCTAGTCTTTGATCAAGTGCTTTATTTCTAATCCAACTCTCAAATCCATAACTTAAAACTGGTCTGAATACTGTCTTGTACACTGCTAGATTAGTGTTTTGGCTAATTTCTCTCTTATTCCATATAAATTTATTCAGCTCGCTACCCATCACACCAGCTTTGCTTATTCTGTTGTCTATTTCCAGATTGATAACCTGTTATCTTCACTGAAAACTGTGCCTAAATAACTGAAATATTTTACTTGTTCTGTAGGATCTCCATTCAGAATGCAGCTGAAGGTTCCTGGCTATTTTCATAGTTTGGTCTCTTTAGTGCTAATTTTCATGCCAAATTTGTTACAGATATTATTCAATTTAGTTCTAGAATCCTAGGCAGCAGTAGATATGTTTACGAGTACAACATTATCTGCATAAAGCAAAGAACTAAGTTTGACATGTCCAATTCTAATATCATGCCTAATGCCACTTTCTTTCATAATAATACATATAGATGAATGAGAGTGGAGATAATGTGCATTCTTGTCATACACATGATTTACATCAAGCCATCTTCCTGTATTTCCTTCAATTCTAACTGCTGACTGACAACTTACATGTACTGCTCTGTATAATATTCTATTTACCCTATATAAATGTAGTCTTTTGAAAAACTTTTCTCTGGGCACCTTGTCATATGCCTTTTCCAGATCCACAAAACTTAAGTATAGATCCTTGTCACATTCCTATGTTTTCTCAACTATATGTCGTAAGGTGAAAATATGATCTTGACAACTTTGGCCTGAACCCAGCTTGTTATTTTCCAAGTTTCTCTTTCACAATCTTTCTCAACCTCTTTTCAAGTATGCTTGCTTAAATCTTACCTGAAACACTTAGTAGAGAAATTCTTCTATAATTCTCATATTCCTTTATTCCCTTTTTTAGCTGAGAACTACGAGAGTTCTATTCCAATCATCTGGAATTCAACGTTGTGACCAGACCCCCCAAATTATGTAGTGTAACTTTTGGTATGCTTTCTTTTTTCCTGGACTGCTTCTTTAACTTGTGCCTACCATGATGTTCTTATTTTTCTATCCTTGCAGACAACTTCACCACATATCTCCCTAGCTGAATTAATTAATATCTTCTTAGGAATTTGCCAATGAGATTCCAAGGTCAGGTTCTTGTTTTCAATTTGTTTCATTTTTTTCTTCAATAATGTTTGTATAGTCAAGTTTATAATTTACCAGTAAAAGAAGCTGCTCAACTGTGTTTCTTGTTAAAACTTTCTTACATACCGTTCATTTCAATGTGATATCCATTTTTATCCTGCTTAGTAGTAATGATCACATTCAATTTCAAATCCTCTGTACACTCTTGTATCCTGATTTCATGGAAGCTGGGGCATCACCCAGTTACCTTACTTCATACCACCATACTTCAGCATTTCTGGTCGAATATCATCTACTCCTGCTGCCTTTCCACATTTCAAGCCTTTGATAGCTTTTTCTACTTCAAGTATGGATATGTATTCCTGACTGCATGCCTGGGCAGTGTTTTTTTACCACTGTGCTGTCATCACTGCTTGTTTCATTTAGCAGTTTTTCAAAGTAATTACTCCATACTTCAAGGATATCTTTGTCTCCCATTTTCATGTCACCTTTATCATCTCTAACTCCTTTTACAGCATTCTTTCCTCAATTCCTAAGCTTCTTCAACAACCTCCAGAATATTTTGCCACCTTCTTGATATTTATTTTCTATATTCTTGCGAAAGTCCTCCCATGACTTTTGTTTAGCTAGTTTTACACAGTGTTTAGCATTCGTCTCTGTATTCTCTAAGAGCAAAAGCTGACTTATTTGCCAGGAACTTTTGATATGCTTTCTTCTTTTCCTTCACTGCCTCTTTAACTTCCTGTGTCCACCAGGGAGTTCTGATTTTTTTATCCTTGCAGACAACCTCACCACATGCCTCTCTGGCAGAATAAATCAATGTGTTTCTTCAGAGTTTGCCACTGAATCTCCAAGGTTTGATTCCGGTTCTCAAACTCTTTCATTTTTGATTCAATAATCTTTTTGTATTTTAGTCTACAGTTCACATCTGAGAGCTGCTCAACTTTTATTCGCTTTAAAACTTTCTTACATTTACCTTATATACAAAACATGATTATCAGAATAGCCCAAAGACTTGAAACACAACATAAAGGTTAGTTTCACTTTTTTAAATATCATTCTACAATCAGTTAAGCCACCTCATTTGCTATTAAAAAAGTCAAGTATTTACAAGATTTACTCTGCTTGCCAACTTTATTATGTAGGTCAAATAGGCAGCTCAAGAGAAATTCCAAATGAGTAAACAGGTTAGAGATATACAGAAAAAAGAGCAAAAAATCTGGTTCAGCATTCCACACAACTAAAAAGAAAATGTTATTTGGGAGGAAACCAAATTCTCTTGTACTCCACATAACAGTTAGATCTTACATCTGTAAGTTCGAGGAAGTGCCGGAAATTTGTCCACACAGCAATAAGAACAAAGATATAATGCTCAACTACTGGTGTTTTAATCTTATAAAACTGTTTAACTTAGCAGAGATGGGATATAAAAGGCAATGTCAACATCAACAGTGATGCACATATAATATACATGTGAAGCAGACTTGTGTTTTAGTGGAAGCAATCTGCAACAGTTTACCTTTTGAATGAAACAGTTAATGCAAAAGCCTGCAAAACTATAAAATAAATCCTCTAATGCTTTTTATTCCTAAATGGAGTGGGAAGAACTCTTTTAACCTGTTCTTTTGAAAATTAGTAGGTTGGCAAGCCTTCAGAATTTGATGTGTTTTCAGCTGTTGATTTTAATTTCTAATACAAATGCAAAATTTGTCTCTTTAACAAGCATTTTATTTTTTAGTTTAGGTATTCATAATTCTATAGGTATTGAGCTATGTAAAAAGACACAGACATTATATTTTACAAATATTTCATTTTTAAAAATAATAAGTGGATTATGCTAAATGCAGAGTTAAATAAGATGACAGCCTGGTTGGCCGATCGGTTAGCGTATTTGCTCTCCAGCCAAAAGGTTATGGGTTCAAATCCTGCTGTGGGCATGGATATTTGTGTGTGAAAATACTAATGGTGATGGTTGGCGGTAGATGGCGTTGGTGTAGATGATGAAGGTTGTTGCAACTGGCGGAGACAGAGTTGTAGAGTGGGTGCCCTCCTTCGAAGTCCTTGGACTCCCTGGAGGTGTTATGTAATAATAATAAGATAATTAATTTCTGAAAATAATCATAACCACATACAGGAAAAAAAATTGATTTACTACATGCTTCTCTTGTACACTACTGATAACTAAGCTATATCAACATATTTTCATTAGTACTTTTGATTCCAAGCAGAGTTGATTAATGTAACAGGGAATGGGGGATAAGTGTTTCATAGATACTGAACAGGTAAGGAGAAAGTAGGCAACCTTGCTAACCTGGAGCCAATCAGTCAACCCAACACCTGTTCTTACCAAGACTTCTTGCTCACTGTACAAGTTAGCTATCAACCTGATAATGTGTTGAGGAAAACCCATTATTTTCATTACCTCCTATAATTTCATATGCTGAACAGTCAAAAGCTTTGTAGTAATCTAAATTATTTATATTCAAATTAAGTGGATATTGAATCCAACATTATTTCAAAGCCGAATAGAGAAACTACAAGAGTTTCATGCTGAATATATATAGAAACTATAAAAGTTTCGGCCAATCCAAGTGTAAGCAAACCTTTCATGACAGGAGCAACACACAGTAAAGGTGGAGTAAGCTCTGATCACTATCCTTATTATTTCCCATAATGTAAAACACATCTCCTAGCGGACATGTATGATGTTATATATTATGGGGGAGGGGATCACAACCGAGACCGGTTTCGACTTTTGTTGAGGTCTCGTCAGTGGGAGCAAGACCCAGATGTAAATGTAAATACTCAGGTTGAAGTGATGCAGAACTTATACTTTACCATACAAGTTGCTAAAAAAGGTGTCACATCACAAAAGGCACCAAAAATTACTGAACGGCTTCACTTTGGCGATGCAAAAAAGAAAGGTTTGCTTAAGCTTGGATCCACCAAAACTTATAGTTTCTATTTATATTCGGTATGAAACTCTTGTAGTTTCTCTATTCAGCTTTGAAATAATGTTGGATTCAATATTCACTTAATTTGAATAATTTTGCCCACCGAAGTGGCTCTCTTTTTCAGTAATTTTTGGTGCCTTTTGTGAGGCGACACCTTTTTTTAGCAACTCAGATGGTAAAGTATAAGTTCTGCATCACTTCAATCCAAGTATTTACATTTACATCTGAATCTGGTTCCCACTGACGAGACCTCACCAAAGGTCAAAACCAGTCTGGGTAGTGACCCCCCCCTCCCATAATGTACAACATCATACATGTCCACTAGGAGATGTGTTTTACATTATGGGAAATACTAAGGATAGTGATCAGATCTTACTCCACCTTTACTACGAGTTGCCCCTGTCATGAAAGGTTTGCTTACGTTTGGATCTGCCAAAACTTTTATAGTTTCTATCTATATTTGGTATGAAACTCTTCTAGTTTCTCTATTCAGCTTTGAAATAATGTTGGATTCAATATCCACTTAATTTGAATAATTATGCATCGCCGAAGTGAAGCCTTTTGGCTCTCTTTTTCAGTAAATTATTTATACCTTTCAATGATCTGTCTAAGGCAAGGGATCTGATCTCTGGTGCCCTTGCCTTTCCTTAAACCTGCTTGTTCTGCTGACATCCCTAACTGAACTTTGGCTTCTATTCTATTTAGAATGATCTTTAATAAAATCTTGCTTGTGTGAGAGGTTAAGCTAATAGTTCTATAGTTTTGCAATCCTTCATATTTCCCTTCTTGTGCATTAATATGAAAGAAGTCAGTTTTCTGCTCTAGCATAATCTGCAGGGTTTCAATCAGGGTGGTTTCTAAACTAGCAAAGCAGCAATCATTACATGAAGGTAATGCCACTAAGATAGATTTTTACATAATTAGAATTATATTTTAAAATTGATGAGAATTAGAACGTTAATCAGAAGCTTAATTTTAGCTTTCTTATGAGTATGTGTTTTCAAAGTGGTAATGTTTGCTGCCCATTCCTTAAGTTTAGAACTTGCTTGGAGATGTTGTAGCTACAATTTTCTTTTAAGTATAACTTTAATGAACATTTTATAGATAAACAAAATGCACTCATTACATGATTTAACTGTGATTTGTGTGTTTTTCTATGTCAGATGTTCCACATAAAAGTAGTCAATAACTGAAAGATAAAATTCAGTTACCATCTACTTACATGGCCAGTAACTTTGTTTTAAACATATTTAAAAATTTGCATTTCTTTACTCTGGAATGCTTGCTGTATAGGGTTTATAATATATTTTTCTCATTTTATTTATTTTTTGTGTAATATTAATGCTCAAGCTTCATAATTATGACTTAGTGCAATGGAAATAGCATTATAAAAAAAAAATGCAAAATGAGATTTTTTTTTTCTCACTTTGAACAATAATTACGAATAATGATAAACCACAGTCAAACCTAAGTTTAAACTGAAGACATTTGAATGCAAGTACACTTTTGATTCATCATCTGTTAATTAAAACAAAGAAGATAGCACTTTGATGTGGCAAAGTTTAATTCACATGTACAAGTGCATATTATATTCAATCTTTAGAGATTGAATATAATATGTTGTATTCAATTTAACATATTATATTGAATATAATATGTTGTTTATACCTGTGTATAACACTATAAACAACAAATTACATAATAACCATAGTAATTAACTGTAATGAAAGTACAGATATTTCATACTGAAAATAAAATTACATCATCAGTGTGTAGAAACATGAAAATCAAAGAACAGGAATACAAGGTACATACAACAATTGTTTTACCAATTAAAAACAGTTACTGTGAGCTATAAATTAATAATAATAAAACTATTTCATATTTAAAACGGCTTCTGTGGAGAAGACAAGCTTCATACTGGGGAATGCTTATGAGATGAGGTTTCATGTATTTAATGTAATATATGTTCATTAATTCTTTTTTTTTTTTTTTTCCAGAGAACAACCTGTTGGCCCAAAGTATGTCAAATTACATTCACAAGGAATCTGGTTAACAAGAGCTAAAGACAGCGATGACAGTTTGTCTTTTGTAGATGGTAACAGATACTTAGTTTTATAGTGGTTCAGCTCAGCTGATGCAGATTATAGGCATTTTCATTATAAGGCATATCAATGATACAACAAGAAAAGGCATCATCATTAAAAAAAAAGCATTTTCAGAATTTTTATTAACAAATTCAATGTTTAATTACCCATTTAAGAAAAATGGCCTACAGAAGGATGATAAACAACTGTTAACAAGATTAAAAATCATATCTAGTGTAGAGGCATATTTTATAAATTAACTATTAATCTTTTAAGGCTTTCCTATGGAAACACAAAAATAACAGAAAGGACTAGTGTAACAGTTACTTTAGTAAATTCATGCATTCCAGAGGCAAATAAAACAAAAGAAAGGAAAACAATGAAGAAAAAAAATGTATGAAGAATAAAATTAATATAAAATAGAACTTCCATAGCTGATCACTCCTGTCAAATAGAATAACAATGTAAATCAAAGAATGAAATAATGTAATAACTAAGTATTTACTCACCATTGTTTCGTTTGCATTATCTAAGCACTCAAAAGATGCATATCCAACAAAAACAAATTAAAATGACCTCAAGAAAAGGAAAGTCATATGCCTGGATATGAGATATGCATTCCTAATGGTGTTCTGTAACTGGTGGTTTTGGAGTGATGGCAAAGATAAGGTAGTGTGCTAGAATTTGTAGCAATCTGTTGAAATGGGATTTTCTAGGACATAAGCTGCTTTTACAAATAGTACTATAATTTGTAACAAGACTTTTGCAATAACTTGGTTGTCTTCCATCTGATGAAGTGTTTTTATTCATCTAAGAAATGCTGTGATTATCTGCTTATGAGGTGTGCATACCATATATACACTGCCTGGAAAGAAATCAACAGACACCCTACGGGCAAGGTGCATCGTGCCATGTAACAAGTAATGTGTTTATAGCCAGTTGATGCTCCTAAGTCAGCACAACTGTGTCTGGGTAAAATGACTGCGAGATGGGAATTGATGGAGTTTGAAAGAGGTGTTGCAAGAGGATGCCATGTTACCAATTATATATTTGGTTTAATCCTTTATTCAAGTGCAAGCAAACAAAGTTTGAGCCTGAAGTATTTTCAAGACTGCGGCAACTCATGGTAAAGATGGTATAAGTTCTCATCACTTGCCTTAGTATCTCCCATAAAGTAAAGCACATCTCCTTGCAGACATGTATAATGCTATGCATTAAGGGAAGGGCCACTACCCAGACCAGATTCAACCTTTATTGAGGTCTCATCAGTGGGAGCCGGGCCCAGAGGTGGTGATACTAAAGTGGAAGTAATGGAGAAGTCATTATGGGAGATACTAAGGCAAGTGATGAGAACTTATACCACCTTTACCACGAGTTGCCCCAGTCCTGAAAATACTTCAGGCGCAAACTTTGTTTGCTTACACTTGGATAAAGGATTAAACCAAATATATAATTGGTAGCTTAGCCAAGTGAAAAAACTTCCATCAAGGATGCCATGTTGCAGGCCTATCTGTTCAGTAAAATGTTCACAAATTGGGCTATCTCAGGTCAACAATCAGTGATACCATACTGAAATCAAAGCACAGGGAGTCAACTGTGAGTGCTACCTGAAGTGGACAACCCACAACACTAACTAAACATGACCATAGGGTTCTACGATGGATAATATGTAAAAAACCACTATTCATCAGCTGACACATTGAATGTGGAGTTCTGGGCATCGACTGGAACATGAATCTGCACAGAAACATTCAGAAAGGTTCACAACATGGGTTTCCATGGTAGGACTGCAATATGCAAATCCCACATTACCCAAACCAACATGTAGCATTGTTTTCAGTGGTGCAAAGAGCATGTACGGTGAGATGTGGAAGGTTGGAAAGCTGTGTTATGGAGCAATGAATCATGCTACACTCTCTACCAAGCAGATGGACGGGTGTGGTGGATGCCCAGTGAACATTTCTTACTACAGTGCATAACCCCAACTATGAAATTTGGAGGTGGTGGTGCAATGGTATGGTCCTGTTTTTTCTAGTTTGACCTTGGACCTCTGTGGTGCCATGAACACCAAGAGGTATCTGAACATTCTAGAAAATGCAATGCTTCCTACAATGTGGTGTTTCTAAGGAACTGACCATTGTATCTTTCAGCAAGACAATTCACTGTGTATAAGGCAGCATGGTTTGTTGATATGAATGCCACTACACTTCTGGCCTTCACAGAGCCCTGATCTCAATCCTATTGAACATTTGTGGGATGAACTGCAGTGTCAAGTGAGGTCAAAGGACATCTGCCCCACAACAGTCCAGGACCTTGTTACATGCCTAAAGGAAGAATGGTCCAAAATTTCCATTGAACACTATCATACACTTGTAGAAAGTACCCTGTAGGAATGCTGCAGTCATCACAGCAAAAGGAGGTCCTACATCTTATTAAAATGGGTTGCCATGGCTATTTGTTCTTCATGCTATGGTGTCTGTTGACTTCTTTCTAAGCAGTGTACAAAGGGGGGGGGGCAGAAAAGTTCTGATAAATACTTCAATTAAGGTTCTACCTCAATTCCTTCATGGGAATTTCACAACTTTTCAGCATTCTTGAAAACCATTCTAATCAAGTGATATTTTAAGAGAAATTCCCATCTTTCTGTTATATTCAATTTGATTGAATGATGTCAAGAGAGCCTTTTATTCTGAATGTAGAGATGAAATATGGTCTCCTTGGAAGCTAAAATTTCAAAAATGTCTACTTCCTGGACAAGGTGGTGATGAGAAATGACAAGTGAATAATGCTGCAACTCTCCAACCAATAAGCTGAGTGTTCTAATCCCACTGTGGACATAAATGTTTCTAAATGTCTTTGGATCCTCTATTCCCTTACATGTTAGGCTGAATGGCCTGTCACAACTAACTTGGCTTCAAACAAACCTAATTAATGCCAAAATAAGGAAGTTAATTCTACCTAATTCATCTGCTACATAAATATAAATATTTATATAGCAACAGCTATCCAGTAAGAAAGCACCAGGAGGTGATGGAATACCTATTGAGCTGCTCAAAGCCCTGGGAGAAGAGGCAGTTAAAATTTTAACAGCTCTATGTCGGCGAATTTGGATCACAATTACAACAGCCTAAGGCAGTGTTTCTCAAACTTCAGATATCTGCGGACCCCCTTCTTAAATTTTCATTATTACCAAGTACCCCTAATTAATTCAAAAATAAATAAATTAATTTAAAATATTAAAAAATTAAATATCTATTTTATTTGAATTTATATGTTCATGTAAACAAAAAATATGATTTATTTTTAATAGAACAAACTTTATAAAGATACTATAAAGTTTTACTTACTTGAAATAATTTATCATCAATGAGAGGAATGAAATTGCTTATGGTGAGATAAAATTTCAGCAAAATTTGGCTCTATAGTTGTTAATTTCAATCTCAGATGCGGTTCGACATCTATAATGCGATCCCTCTTCTTCGTCTTAACATTTACAAAGGCCGAAAATCCAACTTCGCACAGATATGAACTTGGAAATAGAAAAATGAACCTAAGAGCTTTATCTGTTAATTCAGGAAATTCATTCTGTATTTGTAGCCAAAATGATGATAACGTATTCTCACTGTATTTATTTTTTAGGAAACTATCAGAAGCTAGTTCTAAAAGTTGTTCTTCTTCTATTGACAATAGACCCTTTGGCATAAATTTGTTTTTATTGAAAGGGTATCTTATCCACTCAATATTAATGTCCAATTCAGGGAAATAATTTTCTAGATTCATTTGTAAGCTTTTAAATGCTGCAGGATAGTAATTTTCACATCATCATCAATTTGTTCATTTGAACTTGCGAGCAATTCATGAAGCGATGGAAATGCGTCAAATTCTCCATTACCAACCCGCTTTTGCCATAACTTCATTTTTGCCAACGTGGTGTTCACTTTATCTTGGACATGAAATATAGAAATTTCCTTGCCTTGTAAAGATAAATTAAGACTATTTAATACAGTAAATATATCTGCCAGGTATGCTAATTGACTGAGCCATTTCCAATTATGTAAATACTTTTTGTCAAACTTTTCATCAAGAAAAACTTGTAGTTCATTCCGAAGTTCAAATAAACAAGTAAGAACTTTTCCACAAGAAAGCCAACGAACATCGGTATGGAAAAGAAGTTGTGTATAGTTGCTTCCCATTTCTTTGCAAAGTTGAGAGAAAAGTCTGGCATTTAGAGGACGGCCTTTAATATAATTTATGATTTTTACAGCTTCATCAAGAACTTTTCTTAGGTCTGTAGACATCATATGTGTAGCCAAAGTCTCCCCGTGTATGCAGCAGTGTGTCGACTTTGCATTTGGTATGCTAATTGAACTTGAAACAAGCCCTTTTTTAGATCCGACCATGGATTTCGCTCCGTCCGTGTTTATTCCAACACAACTTTTCCAATCAAACTTGTTTTGATGCATAAAGGTATTTATGCTGTTGAAAATTTCTTCTCCTGTTGTATGTTCTGGCAAGGGTTGGCAATATAAAAGGTCGTCATGAATTTTTTGATTTTTTTCGTACCTAACGAACACTAGAAGATTTGCAAAATTTGAAATGTCGGTGGATTCATCTACCTGCAACGCATAATAACTACTCTTACGTATATCGGATAACAATGTTTGTTTTACATTTTCAGCCATTTCAGTGATTCTTCGATGAACGGTACTATTTGAAAGATAAATCCTATCAAAAGATCTTTTTTGCATTATCTCCTATCATAATTTCCGCTATTATTTTTGCTGCAGGCTTGACCAAAGTTTCACCAATTGTTTCCGCTGCACCATTTTTTGCTATTAATAGCAACACACGATATGAAGCTTCTAAAGCCTTCAGGTTTTCACCTCCTGACACGATCGACATCACTTTTTGAGATTCTTTTAAATTTTTTAGTTTATTTTGAAAAAACTCGACAGGTTTGTCCTTGCATTCATTATGTTTCGATTCAAAATGGCGATTAAAATTTCATGGTTTCATGCTTTCATTTTTTAAAGTTTCACCGCAAATTACACATAATGGAATAAGTTCCTCTTCATTTCCCATCCATGAAAATCCACATTTCAAGTAATTTATATCGTACTTACGAAGTTTTCTCATCTTCTTCCTAGCTGGTTCTTAAGAGATGTCAGACGACACACACTTATCAATTTCACTCGATCCAGATACAATATCAACATTTTCTTGTTGCTGACAGCTACTTTTGCGCATTTTAAAAATCCAGTCTTTAACCAGTGATCCATACTTAAGAATTTGAAAGCTAAAAAAAAATTACCGTATTTAACGAACAGTCCTTCAACAAATGGCTAGTGAAAGCAGAACTCGAAACAGACAGCAATGGTAGGCCAATAGAGATAAAGCAGCTATGAAGATTATGATTAGTGCGGTATTAACAAAAGATCGCGCTACTAATTGACAAAAGCAAGCTGACAGTTCAGTTGAAAGACTAATTCTCTTCAACCAAATTCCTTATATAATATCTGAAACACATTCATTATATATTTCTTAGTTTTAACACGTTCACTCAAACAAAACCATATGTTGCTGGTGCACCATATGGTTTTGATTGTCTACTATACAGCATTTTATGTGGGAGGGGGTCATGCGATTCATTAGTTCCATTTTTACCTAGTTGTCTCTAATTGCACTATTTGTTGAGAAACATATTACACAGCCTGCAGATGCCTCTGTACCTTATTCAGTGATACAATAGGAACATTTTACGATCTCAAACTTAAATTTTATTCCATGCGTTAATGATGCATAGCTGAAAATTGCCACGGACCCCCTGAAGACCTTTTGCAGACCTCCAGGGGGTCTGCATACCACACTTTGAGAAACACTGGCCTAAGGAATGGAAAAAATCAGTTTATATACCTTTATTGAAGAAAGGCGATGCAAGGGAGTGCGAAAATTACAGAACTATAGCACTGATTTCTCATGGAAGTAAAGTCTTACTTAAGATCATTCAGAGAAGACTGGAACCATTCATGAAGAGAGAAATGCCAGATGAACAGGCAGGATTTCGAAAAGGCAGAGGAACAAGAGATCAGATCGCCAATGTGAGATGGATAATAGAAAGAGCACAGGAATATCAAAAAATTGTCTACCTTTGTTTACTTGACTATAGTAAGACTTTTGACTCTGTAGATCATGTGAAACTGTGGAATATGTTAAGAACAATGGGAGTACCACAACATTTCATTATCCTTCTGAGGAATCTTTATTATGAACAAGAAGCTACTGTCTGAACAGATCTTGATCTGTTCAGACAGTAGCTTCTTGTTCATAATAAAGATTCCTCAGAAGGATAATGAAATGTTGTGGTACTCCCATTGTTCTTAACATGTTCCACAGTTTCACATGTTACACCCTGATACCTTAAGAATGTAGAATTCCCAGTTATCATGGTGTAACATGAAGAGAAAATAAAATAAAACCCCTGTATAAAAGCTAATACACAAATTATTTAAAGAAAGAAAATATTCTTGCATCCAAGTAAAATATATAACAAAAAAAAAGTGTTTGTTGAACTAACTAATAAAAGAAGGAATATATAAGTGTTGTGATAAAAAAAAAAAAAAAAAAAAATTTAGCTAAGTAAGAAAGGATTAGTCATAAGAAATTGTATGTGAGAGGCTAGAGATTAAAATATTAAGTAAATTCTTAAAAATTTGTAAGGGGGGTTAATTTAGAGGCTAGCAAAAATAAAAAAAAACAGACTATCGCTCAGGGTCAATTCCTGGATTTGAGACATCGTCACGGGCTCGCCGACCAAAGGATGTTTGGCAGAAAAACACCACCCTAATTGGTCGGTGAAGTCGAATCAAGTAAGGGGCAGAGAAAAGAAATTAAAGAAAGTGCCGTTAGGGTTCAAGGTATAAAAGGCTTAGAAGCCTCCCCCGCAAGGCTTTTTTTCCCCGGATAGTTGCTTCACGAGCTCCTTCGTATAGGTTTCACGTAGTTTTCCTGAGTGGCGGGATTGGAATTATCTCCGTCGTCACAACAAGGAAACAAAAGTGAGCGGGATTTCGATTCCGTATTTCCTATGGTAAGAAATGAGGAATGCCATTTAGCTAAAGGAAAGAAGGTATTATCTATGTGTTTCATAATCCAGTGACAACTACGAAAAGAGGGAAATTTGTAAAGAAGTCAGTGTCCACGTGGTGAGTTTCACAACCATGGTATAGATGATTCTAAAGTGTGTTCTTAATTCAAGTACGAAAAGTAAAGATCGCATAAGCACAGTTTAATGCCAAAAGAACTTAGGAGTGACAGATTATAAGAGAGATCATACCAGGATAGTACAATCGGAAAAAGGTAGAGGCCAATATAGAAAACTCAAGAGAAAAAGGTACTGTAAAAAAATTTCGTGTTAACTGAAAATCGTCTATAATTGTTATCATTATTCTATTACTGAACTGTTGAAGAGACTAAGGAAAATTATACTAGGACTTTAGTACATGACTGATTATAATGAAAGTATGCTTGCTAATATTGATATTATATAAGTAATTCATGTGTCCTGAGAATTATGCACGTGTATTGTAACGTATAGGAAAGTTTTAAATGTCAAAGTTGCGTTAGTACAGTGAAAGGATAATTTAGTCTACATAGTTTTAGATAGTAAAATAGAGTAAGTTGATCACATATGTCCAGGTGCTACAGCATATAGCGTATTCAGACTAATATAGGGTTCACTAAAGTTAATTAGATCTGGGATTATACATATGATTGTATGTGTTGAATTTGTTATGGTGGCATGATCGCAATACCCATATAGGATCATAGCCAAATTACTTGTGATAAGCTAATGTTATTTTGTAAATGTTTTCTTAGTATTGAATTGAATTATATTAGAAATTGAATTGTACCATACTAATGAGTTTAATAAACCTTTGTTTATTGTTCAAACAGTTCTCTGAAATTGCTGCCCAATGCACCACTTGAAAAACGTACGAACCTAATCATGCGGGAAATTAATGTGTTAAAAAACGAGATAAAGTGTCACGACTGCAATATGATTTCACATTCGGACATATTTTAGTAATTGCTCCTTGTTTTTGTATTTAATAGCTCAAACTAAATGTCCCAAAAGGCGCAGTATAATATAAATAATTGGGACACTAAGGGGAGAAATAGCTTAAATATTTGTATTTTGGGGTGATATCTCGTGCATAGATAATAGTTGAACATAGATAAGCAGAATTTCACTAGATAGAATAATAATCATAAATTGGGACACAACAGTATTTCACAATAGGTAAAGGGGTGCAACAAGGATGTATTTTATCTCCGTTCCTGTTTAACTTGTACTGCGAATACATTTTAAGAATGGCAGTACTGGAGGAGTCTTCAGTTGGAATTAAAATTGGTGGAAGAAATATTAATAATTTGAGGTATGCAGATGATACTACCTTGCTAGCAAAATGCAAAGAAGATCTGGAAGAACTTATTATGAAAGTTAAAGAAGAAACTGCTAAATATGGCCTTAAACTTAACCTCAAAAAGACAAAAGTTATGGCAACATGTGAACTTAAATGATTTTGAAATAGATGGGGAAAAAATGGAAGTAGTAAATAATGGAACATGTATAAACTACAGAAATAACTTTAATTAAATAAAGGTACAAATATTTCATACTGAAAGTAACAGTACATTCTCAGTGTAGAACAGTCGATGGATCACCAAATAAAATTGTTGCTGCATGCCAGAAGATTAATTACTAAAATATTATTAAATAATTCTTTAAAGATAATTATTTCATTGATGGTTGCATAAAATAAGAGTCTCCCAAACTTTTGGGAGAGAGAGAGAGAGTCATTTCGATTTAAATTCAGCCGATGTAAGAGGGCTTCGCAACTTTCTTTAAAAAAGCGTTCATATTTAAACCTGCATCTGTGGAGGAGGTAATTCAGACTCTTTGATTTGAACATCCTTGATTTTTTCAAGAAAATGTGTCTAATTTTTGATGAACGATCTAGAATGTCCAGTAAGGACAGTTAATGATTGTGACAAAAATTGCAAAGATTTTTCAATTCGTTATATATTCAGGTTATTTCAGCTGGAAAAACAAGATCTACAAACAAGTTGAAGGTACTGCCATGGGTAGCCCTCTGTCTCCACCTTTGGCAAACTATTTTTTGAAACATCTGGAAGACACCTTGTTCTATCCATTCATCCCCAACCCTCTCTTTGGTTTCGTTATGTTGATGATGTTATTGCTATTTGGCCACATGCTGAAGAGGAACTTACCACATTTCTACAACAGATAAATAGCCTTCACCCATGCATTCAGTTCACCATGGAAAAAGAAAAATCTGGTAGTTTACCATTCTTGGACATCCTCCTTACATGCACATCCTCTGGTACTCTGTCTAAAAGTGTCTATCGAAAACCTACTTTTACTGGCAGATATATTCATCAAAAGTCTGCTCATCACACCTTTCAAAAAATTGGCATTATCAAATCTTTAATTGGAGAGGAGCACATAAAGTGTGCTCCTCTCCATCAAGCTTACAACAAGAACTTTTCACTACAAAAGAGTTAACAGAATCTAATGGTTACAACCCTTATCAAATCCAGCAGGTAATTGACTCCTATGTTCCAACACCTAAGGATTCTTCAACAGACCGCAGAGTTCCAATCACTTACATTTCAGGCATCTCAGAACCTATAGGCAGAATTTTGAAGTATCATCTTATTCCCACATATTTTCCTATCAACAAAATTTCTCACTCGTTGCCATCTACAAAAGACAAACTGTCACCTCTATCATTGGCTGGTGTTTACCAGATACTATGTGAATGCAATTTGTCATATTATGGACAAACACATTTTTTCCACAGGCTGTTCTGTGGAAAAAAGAATGAAGGAACATCAATATTATATCGAATACATGAAACCTCACAAGTCTGGTCTAGCACAACATAGCATTGAACTAATCATAATATCCAGTGGGATAAAGCTTGTCTTCTCCACAGATGCAGGTTTAAATATGAACACCTTTTTAAAGAAAGTTGCAAAGACCTCTTACATTCGGCCGAATTTAAATCGAAATGACTCTCTCTCTCTCTCTCCCAAAAGTTTGGGAGACTCTTATTTTATGCAACCATCAATGAAATAATTATCTTTAAAGAATTATTTAATAATATTTTAGTAATTAATATTCTGGCATGCGGCAACAATTTTATTTGGTGATCCACCGAATGTTCTATACTTTGTATTTCACTCCTTTAACTGTTTGTTCTACACTGAGGATGTACCGTTACTTTCAGCAAGAAATATTTTTACCTTTATTTAATTGAAGTTATTACCGTGGCGTATATGTGTTCCATTATTAAATTATTATGCCACAGGTACCTTTAAAGATGGAAGTAGTTAATAATTTTGTGCTCCTAGGATCCCGAATTGATAAAGATGGGTATTGTACTGAAGAAGTTAGAAAAAGATTATTACTTGGAAAGAAAGCAATGACAAATTTAAGCCAGATCTTTAAAGATAAAGATATTAGCCTCGCAACAAAAATCAGAATCATGAAAGCAATGGTATTCCCTGTGGTACTGTATGGATGTGAAAGTTGGATCCTGAGAATGAGTGAAAGAAGGAAGATAGATGTATTTGAATTATAGGTTTGGAGATGCTTACTAAGAATACCATGGACTGCAAAGCAAACCGGTAAATCAATAATAGACAGAATAAAGCCAGGTTGTTCTCTCGAAGCTATGATCATCAAGCAAAAATTGTCATACTTTTGGACATATTATGCGAGCAAATGACAGTCTGGAGAAGATGATGATGCTTGCTAAAGTTGATGGAAGCAGGATAAGAGAAAGACCAAGAATTAGATGGATGGATGGAGTTAAAGAAGCAACTGGAATGCACCTGGAAATTCTGAAAGATATGGCCAGGGACAGATCTGAATGGACAGTGTATGTTCATAGAATCACTGGGAGTCTAAAATGATTCAATGGAACATAACAACAACATATATATATAAAATGTGTGTCTTCTCAGGCTAGTTTTGCAGTATCAAAAGCTGAAAACTTCCCAAAAGGAAGGGAAAATCTTACCACTTCTATATGAGACTGGCTAACTTGCCTTCAGATAATAAGTCTTTACAAAGGTTCTTCCTGTCTTCAAGAGGATTCAAACCCAAGTCTTTTCAACTAAAGGGCATCATCATTACTGAGTGAGCTATGAAAGCTCCCTATTTTCTTTAGCATGATAAGACCACCACTAATCTTGCTTAGTATGAAAGTTGAAAAAGTTTCAGATGGGGGATAGATCTAGAAATAGATTTGTGGATTATTTAATCCATACTCCAACAACTGTACTAATGTATAAGTTTACAGTGGCTCATGGTTAGGATTGGAAATAAAAAATTCATCTGTCCATATACGTGAGTTTATTGTAGATGAAGTCCAGAGGGATCCACATGACTATCCTTTAATGGGAGTACCTAAGAAAGCTAAAGCCTCTTCTTTTTTCTATTTCAAAGGTAAAATTATTTTGAGATTGGAGATTATTAGAGAGTAGAAAGTCTTAAAGAGCCTGACTTTGCCATTTGGCCTAATGGCTACAGATTCTTAAGTTTTCTCCAGTTTCATAACATCTACAACCTCTGAATTTTCTTGTGATGACTGTAAAAAATTATATCTTGGAAAAAATCATATCTATTATAAAGAAGCAAATAAAAAAAAGTCACATGCTTGATGCGAGAAGCACATTCCTAGTGGTGTTCTGTGCAGTTCACTTCATCAGTAACTTCACCAGTAACACTTTGTTCTGCACAGCAGTGCACAAAAAAAATCTACCACTGAGTGACGATACTGATGAAGGTAAGATAAATAATGAACTGCATCTTGCAACTCAGAAGAATTAACTTTAAAGCAAAATTACAAACATTCAAGAGTTGCATTTACATATTCATATACATGCCTAAAAAATAGGCGAGTTATAGTCTGAGTAAGATGCACATTACTACTTTCAAAGTTTCTTGTTCAAATTTATTCACGTTATAAATTTTTTTTAATTTGAAAATTAAAAAAAATCAAGAACAAATGACAACAATGAAATAAAGAAAGTTTATTCTTGAAGAATGCGAGGATCAGGGGCACAGACCTCCTGCGTTGTTCAAAAATCCACATATAACTTTTGACTCTCCAAAAACTTAACTACTAATAGCCTACTTGACCGGAAGGCTTATTGATAACATAAACAATTGATTAACACATATTTTATCTGGTATGTATGTATATATACTATATTCTTACAATAAAGTAAGCTAGAGAAAAGAAAATGTTACTAAAGAAAATCATAAGGAAGTGAATACACTTACAGTACTGTACTGTATTTATCGATATCGTAAGTTTACGTCATCTGTTTACAACATGAATTATATGTCTGTCAGTACCTATATCAATAGTCTTATATGATACAGAACACTGTAGATGCTATATGTATTACTAACACTAGACATCAATAATGAAAAAATAATGTGAAAAAGAAATTCAGATTTATTTACAGGTATAACGATTCATGCAGTGATAATGAAGAAGTAGCAACATGATTGCTTTATGGTAGACTAGTGCAATCGATACAATTGCTTTGCAGTAGCCTAACCTATACACTAATTAATGAATTGTTATAAAAATTTTATTTTTATGCAAATTAATTAATTTAACTAATTAATAACAGTTAATTGTATGCAGTCGTGATTTAACACTGCATCTTTATGTTTATTTACATTTATCTCGACAGCAAATGGCCATGTACTATCTGTGTTTGTGTTTTCATAAATTTTAACTTTTTTATAATAGATTTGTGTATACTTTATGGTAGCAAATGATAAAATAGACTAGTATTTACATATATTTTATGGATTCATAATATACTTAACTTTTTCTTAATTTTTTTCGATATTTCTAAGCTTTGTCTGCGAGTTTTTTCAAATTGCCGCAATTTTCTCCGAAAAATTTTCCAATATATTTATTCATAAAAATCATGTATAAGTTGATTCACACTGTTCAAACCCATGTTCTTCAAAGTTCAACTGTGTGTGTGTGTGCGCGTATATGTCGCCATATAAGACGATTCTCAAATACTACAGAAAACCCCTTGAAATCATGGGTCATCTTATAAGGCAAGTATAAAAAGGGAAGCTTAATTTCTTGGATGAACATTTAGGTAGTTACAATACATCGTTATATAAGAAAATAGGCAATGTTTATAAACAAATCAGATTAATTTTTTGTTGCATAAATTTATTTAAAATATTACAATAGATGTAAGTCTTAAAGAACAAATAATAATTATTAACCTCAATTTTCATGTTAATTTTCTTCATCATCTGTTGAAAATAGTTCTCCAGAGATTCATTGTTTAAATGATCGTCATATGGATCCCAGTTTGAATCCGGTGAAGTAATTTCATTTTCATCATCATCAGTGTCCCACAACAAATCATCTTCCGTACCATCCATAAGATCAAAGATACCACACTTTTTAAATGATTTTATTACAGTCTCTACTTTTACTTTATTCTATGCTTTGATCACAAAATTGCACAACATATCAAGCGATGCAGCGCACATAGATCCACCGTTTGTAAATGATTTTTCACCAGTCAACATCCAATTATTCCACTCTTCTCGCAAGTGATCTTTAAATAGTTTGTTCAAGCAGACGTCTAGAGGTTGCAATATAGAAATTAAACCACTTGGTATAACAGCAATCAATTTTTGTGTTATTTTTTTCTAAAAGACTTTTAGTATTCTCATTTAAATGACTATGAACATATCCCATACTAATAAATTGTATTTCTTCATTATATTGCATGATTTCTTCTATTATTTTTTCTTTGGCAATTTTTTAAAATATCTTCTTTCTTCCTCCATTCTCTTACCATCTTCTCGGTTATGTCAAACTTTCTTGCAGCAGCAGCACAGTTATTAGTTTGCTTTGCCATTTCAATTACCCTTATTTTTAATCGAGCTTCATGCTTTCTTCGTTTTGTTGCTGGTTCCATGATTTTAAATTATAACAATTTTAATAACCCTAAAATTTTAAAAAATGCAAAATGAATAATTAATTAAAATTGAAGCTAATCACTTTTAATTAGGGTAATTCACATAAATATTAAATCTATACCTCTATACCATGCAAAAAAATAACGGATATGCATAGATATAAAAATAATGGATATAGGATATAACAACAATACCTAGCATTGCATTAATATAAGAAAGAAGAAATTGGGGGGGGGGGGGGTCATCTTATACAACTGACATAAGCTTAAAACCTAAAAATAGCCTACAATTTAGGCCTTGTCTTATACGGCGACATATACGGTATATATATTTGTATGCAGATTGACTGGGTTTATGAACATGTTCAATAATTTTAATGACTTAAACTACCAAGATAATTAAGAATAAAAGTTTAATAAGGACAACTCGTTTCATTGGTAAGCCAACTTCATCAGGTGTCAAAGTACAAAAGTATAAACAAAAAAGACAGAAACATTACACACTAATAGTAACAGAGCTATCAAAAACTGTACTTAAGTTCAAATTGGAGTCTGCGCTTCAGTTCTAGCTACATTTATACATGTGCGTGTATAGCAACCTTAGCTACAATTTGCCAGATTCGCATAGCTCTGCTGGTCAGTGCTGGCATTCTCGTGAGATCACACGCACATAAATGTAGCTAGAACTGAAGCGTGGACTCCAATTTAAACTTAAGTACAGTTATTGATAGCTCTGTTGTTGTTAGTGTGTGTAATGTTTCTGTCGGTCATTTTTTTTATACCTTTTTATATCACTTTTTATATCTTTATATATCTGCTTATATCACTTTTTTTTGTTGTCTATACAATGTAACACAGATTGATATTATTAATATACAGCTAAGTGTATGGAATCTAAAGACTCGCTGCAGGAGATCCACTAACAGTATTCACACAATACCCATCAATATTTCTGTTTAAATTCATTTACAGACAGTTGTTGAAATTAAAATTTTGTTATTTAGTAGCAATGAAAAAATTGTCAGTAACTATACATTTGATAATTGAAAAAAAAAGTGAACAAGAACTGATTCCAAATGTGTTACACAATTTACTTTCACAAATATTAAAGCATTATATTCAGACATGAGATTTCCCTTATGTGGCCAATTACCTATATATTTACCTTGCTAAAATAGGACGATTAGCATTCTGGGACTTTTGTGGCTTATTTCATTTCAAATATATGAGGAAATTTTGGAATTTTTATACATCAGAATGATCTGAGATTCTAAATCATACTTTGGATTAGCTACCTGAAAAAATGTTGCCTTTTGAAGAAAAAGAAAAAAATTTACCAAGAGGGATAGCTACAACCAAATTGTTCACATAGTTCAAATGCCATTGAAAATTTGTTTGAACTAGAAAGATATGCATTTGGAATGAAACCTCTTCTTCATCAACATGAATAGACCTGAAGAAATTAAAAAAAAAAGCAGAGTGAGTGGCTAGGATCAAACATCTTAAGGAATTTTCTGAGTCAGAAAGATTGTAATTCAGAATTAACCATCTATTTTCCTGTCTGATGTATATTTTTGTATAAAATTTTATATATAATAAATATTCATTTTCTGAGAGAAAAAATTTACAGTTACTCAAGATGATGGCCAAAACCAGGTTTGCTTATAACAATATATGCATTATAAGAATTATATTACACAAACTGTCAAAATAGAATGGATATAAAAATTAAATTTATAAAAATCAGAGGTAAAAAAACAGAAGTGAAAAATATGACATTATACATACCCTTTCTTTTGCTTTTGTCATGGTTTCCCTTTGAGAACTCAGATCATTAAGGATGTGAGCACCTATTTGTTCTAAAAAAAGAAAAACTGCTGTTTTAATATATTGTAGCACTTATATATCAGGGATGGATAGATAGTCAATTTTTGAGGAAAGGGGTGCAATAAAACTAATAGGTTAAATAATATGGGAGCTCTGCTACAGAAACTACACGTTTTTCTTTCTCAATTCACTTCAGGCCTCCAATAAGCAGGGTGGTGATCTCTCACTAAGCAACAAAAACTGCCTACTAGTTGTTTAAAACTTACTTTTAGAAGCATGCATTAGCAACAGAGTAATTCAAACCAACAGCATGTGGAAGGGACAGCAGGTACACAATCCCCTCAGCTAACTAGGCTAGCAAAGCAGTTCTCATATTTATCAGTGCTGTATCATTTTCTTCTACTTTAATAGTTTCTTTGATATACTGCTTCTTTTTGAAAGCAGTTCTGGATAATACAAGAGAATATACTAGAGCAGTTTAACCCATAACATTTGATGTTAGGTCACTGATGAAAAGAGAAGAAGAAAGGAAGACAAATTCCTTTCAAATATTTTTGTTTATTGATTACACAGACCTGCGATGGAAAAGTTTCTGAGAAGTAATAATTGATTCTTATAGATTTTTAGGTGCTGAGTTCAGAAAAAAAAACAGTAAAAAAATTCCATCACCCACCAATTTTATCCAATTTCTAATTTTATGGTTTTTATTAGTAGTATTTGGATTTAAATTCAGCACACTGGTATTTATTTTCATTCTCCTTTATTTACAGCTAATTAGTTGTATAAGTGCCTTTTTGAAGTGCTTTTTATGATAAATAAAAAGGCACTTCCATGAAACTTCTCATTCTTAAGATAGGAGAAGGAGGGAGGAATACAAATAAAAGTGCAGGTGGCTACTTTGAATCTGATTCGCTGAGATAACGAATGACTTTTCTGTTGTCACACACACATTTTCTTGTGTGATTCTTTAGTTGAACTTAAGTCATTGACTACTAAGGTCATCATATTTCTGAAAGTTTTCCTGAAATTTTTTTCACAGACCGATTTAAACGACTTGGTCAGAGATTTGGGTCTTCCTAAGAAATCTGCAGAACTGCTGGGTTTGAGACTAAATGAAAAGAATTTGTTAGCCCCTGACACTTCTTTCTCATGGTTTAGATATAGATAAAGAGATTTTCTTCCTTACTTTTCAGAGGAAGGCGAATTAGTTTACTGTAGCGATATTCCCGGACTGATAAAGCAAATTCAGCATAAAATATGAAGTCATCGATTGGAGGTTGTTTATCGATTCCTCAAAAAGAAGCCTCAAAGCTGTGCTTCTCCATAATTACAATAAGTATGCTTCAGTACCAGCAGCATTTGAAAGAATGATATGAAAATTTAGCCTTCATTCTCAGCAAACTTAAGTACAATGATCATTAATGGACAGTTTGCGGTGATCTTAAAGTCATATCATCTATGATTTTGGGACAACAAAGGGGGATACCAAATACCCCTGCTTTTTGTGCAAGTGAGACAGCCGAGATCGAGAGCAACATTGGATCAAGAAGGAGTGGCCAGAAAGAGTCACATTAGAACCTGGAAGTAAAAACGTGTTACATGAAACTTTGGTTGTTTGGGAAAAAAATACTTTTACCTCAGCTTCACATAAAGCTAGGATTAATGAAGCAAATTGTCAAGGCTCTGTCAAAAGAAGCTGAGTGTTTAAATACATCTGCGCATAGTTTCCGGGATTATCTATAGCAAAATTGAAAGAAGCTATTTTTATCGGTCTGGACATCAGGAAACTTATGAAAGATAAACTGTTTGAAGAAAAAATGGCAATTGCTGAAAAAGAAGCATGGAAAGCTTTGAAATTAACATTTCCAAATTTTTAGGAAATCACAAGGACCCCCAACTATAAAATGATTGTGGAAAACATGCTACATTAAATTAAGAATTTGAGATGCTCCATGAACTTAAAAGTGCACTTTCTCAACTCTCATTTAGACTACTTTCCTGAGAATCTGGGAACTGTTAGTGAAGAGCAAGGAGAACGATTCCACCAAGACATCAAGGAGATGGAAAGAAGTATCAGGGCAGGTAGAATGTCAACATGATGGCAGACCACTGCTGGACGTTATATAAAATGTGTACTAAAGATTAATCTTTAATTAAAAATTTTTTTTCCAATACTTTCATTCCAAAAATGTTACGAAAAAAAGGAAAATTTTAAATACTGTCATCATCATCACATTCCTGCCATGTACCCTCAAGGGGTGTACAGGATATGATAGTACTACATGAAAAATTTATAACATTACTAACTTCCTATCTACAATTTTCCTTCAAATCAGTCTGTTACTTGTCAAGACTCCAACATTATCAGATCTTATATTTCTATCTTCTAAGGCACTTTTTACTGTATCAAACCACCTATATCTTGGTCATCCTCTGGATCTTTTTCCTGGCAAAGAACACTTGTTTTGGTAATCTTTCCTCGCCCATTCTCTTTAAGTGACCATACCATACCACCAGAGATTAGCTCTGCTAATGCATTCCTGGATGCTGACAAGGTCAAGTTCTTCCTTAATATCCTCATTTTTAATATGATATTGCCATTGATGCCATCTGTTCGTGCCCTTAATCTTTTTCAGGACTCTCATATTTGCTGTCTCTAGTCTTTGGTCAAGTGTTTTACTTCTAACCCAGCTCTCAGATCCATAAGTTAAAATTGGTTTGAGCACAGCAAACATAGTGTTTTGACTAATTTCTCTTATTCCATATAAATTTATTCAGCTGACTTCCTATCATGCCAGCGTTGTTGATTCTGTTGTCTATTTCCATATTTAATTTACCATCTTCACTAAAAATCGTGCCTAAGTAGCTGAAATGTTTATCTTGTTCCACAGGTCCTCCATTCACAATGCAGTTGACATTTTTAATGTTTCTGCTTATTTTCATTGTCTTTGTCTTGTTATTGCTGACCTTCATACCATATCTATTACAACACTTATTCAATTTAGTCAGGGAATCTTGCAGACTTGTAGCAGATTTATTTAGAAGTATAACATCGTCTGCATAAAGCACATTGCTGACATTAACATTTCCAATTTTGATATCAGGTATAATACCACTTTCCTTCATAATGTGATCCATATAGATAATAAATAACAGAGGGGATAATGTACATCCTTGTCTCACACCAGATTTAGCCATCTTCCTGCACTTCCTTCAATTCTAACTGCTGACTTACAGCTCAAATAAAGACTAAGTATTGCTTGATATAATGCCCCATTGACACCATATAACCATAGTGTTCCGAATAGCTTCTCTCTTGGCACCTTGTCATATGCCTTTCCAGATCTACAAAACTTAAATACAGATCTTTGTTATATTCATTTGATTTCTCAACTTTTTGTCGTAAAGTGAAGCTCTGATCCTGACAGCCTCTATTTGGCCTCAATCCAGCTTGTTCGTCCCAAAGCTTTTCTTCCACAATCCTTCTCAACTGTTTGTAAAGTACTCTTGGATATATCTTACCAGGAACACTCAGTAGGTAAATACCTCTGTAATTTTCACATTGTTTTATTTCTCTTTTCATATATGGGTACTATGAGAACTCTACTCCAATCATCGGGAATTTGTCCCTCTGTACAGGCCTTTTGAACTATGTCTAGCCACTGTAAGACTTTTATACTTCCATACTTCAGCATTTCTGGTCGAATATCTCCTACTCCTGCTGCCTTCTACATTTCAAGCCTTTGATGGCTTTTTCTACTTCAAGTATGGATATGTATTCCTGAACTGTATGCCTGTTAAGTGTTTTTTTATCACTGTGCTATCACTGCTTGTTTCATTTAGCAATTTTTTGAAGTAATTACTTCATACATCAAGGATATCTTTTTCTCCAGTTTTCATTAAGCACGCTTTCCTCCATTTCTGAGCTTCTTCAACAACCTCCAGATTCTTGATATCACCTTTTGATATTTATTTTCTATGTTCTTACCAAAGTCTTTCCATGGCTTTTGTTTAGCTTTCTTACATTTGTCTCTGTATTCTCTAAGAGCACTAGCTGACTTATTTGCCAGCAACTTTTGATAAGCTTTCTTCTTTTCCTTCACTGCCTCTTTAACTTCTGTGTCCACCATAAAGTTCTGATTTTTCTATCCTTGCAAACAACCTCACCACATGCCTCTCTGGCTGAATCAACAGGGTTTTCTTCAAAGCACGCTACTGAATCTCCAAGGTTTGTTTCCTATTCTCAAACTCTTTTATTTTTTCTTCAATAATCTTTGTGTATTTTAGTCTACAGTTCACATCTGAGAGCTACTCAACTTGTTCTTCTTTTTAAAATGAAATTCAATTTTATCCTGCTCAAGACTAAATAGTGATCACTTCCAATTTCAAATCATCTGTACACTCTGGTGTCCTGCACCAGGGAAAAAACATCACTATCAACAATAACAAAATCAATGAGACTTTTCTTTTTCCTTGCCTGTTCTCTCCATGTGAATTTGTGCACATTTTTATGATGGAATATAGTGTTAGTAATAAGCAGTCCATGTCCTGAGCAGAAATCCAACAGATATTTGCCATTATTATTAACTTTGCTCGTTTCTCCAAATTTTCCCAATATATTTTTGTATGTCTGACAATCATTTCCTACTCTGCTAATTAGATCCCCAACAAGGACCAACTTTTCCTTTTTCATTGTGTCAGCTGCTCTCTCTAAAGCCTCAAAATATTCCTCCACTTGTACCTTAGTAGAACCTTCTGTGGGACCATAGGCACAAATAAGTCTCATTGTCCAGTTCCCCATTCTCATATTTGCCCACATCACTCTACTTGAGACTGCCTACCATTCAAGAAGATTAGCCTCTTATTTAATTTTGAATACTATGGCTGCTCCTTCTTTTCCTTGATTGTCATTGCCCGAGTATAACATTTTGTATTTATTGCTCAGAAACATCTCACCAGTTTGTTTTTTTTTTGTGTTTTTGGGGTGTGTTTTCAGATTTGTTTAAATACTGTTATTTTACTTAATATAATGCGATTTAAAGCTATTTTACTGTAATATCAAGATCCATTTTGTGAAAAATCCTTATGTGATAGAGAAAAATGGAAGAGATATTTGAAATCAACAGTCAAAAATAAATCAGAAACAGTTAATAGTTTCCAGACACATTTTCATGACTCGAATTTTGCAGGCCTATGTTATCTCTGTGATCTGCAAGTCCTAAGTATAATCAATTCTCACTACAGCAAATACCTTAATAGTGAACTTGATCACAGATACTACAAAGGCGTACGCAAAGTCCCATAACATCAACAATACACAAAAATATAACCAGAACAACAAACCTTTCACTATATCAAACCAGTTCACTACAGTGAGAACTGATTATAAATGTATACTTACCAGTTTCTAGAGCAATCTTGTAGCCACCTTCAAGCTTTCGTGAGGCTCGTTCCAACTTTTCTGAGCTATCCAAAAGTCTTTGTTTCTTAAAAGAGTAATTTGAAATTAGTTCATAAGTAATAAAAGAAAATGACTCAACTATTGAAAAGAATCACAAAAATATATGTTTATATATTAACATGCAAACAGACAGGACTGAAACTAATTAAGAGACTAGTTCACATGTTGAATTCATCTCTTATAAAGTAGGAGAGAATTGAATATGTAATAACAAACTTTCTGATCCCATTTCATGAACCAGTTGATTAAAGAAATATTAATAACAATTAAAGAAAAATTAAAACAGTTTACAATTGAAAATTATAGTACATATTGCAATACATGATGTTCAAAGAATAAGGAGACCACAATCTTCAACCATCTGAGTTCAAAGAAAGTTAAGCAGAACAGTGTCCCAAAACCGAGGAAGTTTCAGGCAATTCTTCCTGTTTATGTTTAGATGATAAAAGTAAGCTTAACAGGTTTCTTCATATGACAACATTAATATAACACTTTATTTCTCCTTTAACTCTGTGCAGAAATGGCATGACTAACAAGACCTGATTTATCAGAATCATGGAATTCTGTAAACACCTGGAGAGGAAAGTGGAAACATTTATCCTTTGAAGAGTGGCTTAAACAGTCAGTAACAATATAATCTTAGAAATCTTGTTTTTGAAATCTTCAGTTTAATATGTGTTGGATAATTACCAGTAAAGGAGAAGAGAACTGTCAGCAAATGTTTTGAAAGTTTGTAGTTGAACAGCCAATAGAATCTGTTATGTTATGGGTGAAAGGACCATTTTCTTTTTTTGAATTTTTGGAAGGATGCACAGCTAGGAAGTTACAAAAGCAGTCCAGGAAATGAAGGAAGCATATCAAAAGTTCCTGGCAAGCTAGTCACTTTGCAAAATTAGCTAAACAAAAGTCATGGGAAGAGAAGATTTTGGTAAGAACATAGAAAATAAATATCAGGAAAGAGGAGACAACACATGAATGGGAGGAAAATATTCTGGCTATTAAAAAAGATCAGAAATGGAGGAAAAAGTACTGTAAAAGGAATTAGAGATAAAGGGGAGATGAAATCCGATGATAAAGATATTCTTAATGTATGGAGTAGTTACTTAGGAAGATTGCTAAACGAAACAAGCAGTGGCAGCATTGTAATTGAAAACACTCAACAGGAATGCCATCTGGAATATATACATACAGTCATACCCTGACTTATGCGAATCCGGAGTTACGCGGTTTCTTATATGTACGTATTCCCATCCTGCTTCACGCCTCACCACTAGTCGTATCTTTCAGGCACCGGCCGCATTCACCAGTGTCGAACATGCTGTGAACAAGCACTGACGTGTTTCACGCGGTCTCCATTCATACACGATTTTTATAGTCTACAAACCTTGTGATTGTTTAATGTTATGTTCTTGATAAAAATTTTATCACATAAAAAATAACAGTGTCATCCAAAAGAAGCAAGTCCGATTCTTCTACAGCTAGCAAGAAAAGAAAAACATTGACTTTGGAAACAAAACTCAATATTATTAAGGATTTTGTAAATAGGATTCATATGAAATTAGTACCACTAAGAGTCAGAGAGAGAGATGTTAAGAAGCAGGTTGTGGAAGGATGGGAAGAAGATGGATACAAAGGTGAAGAAGTGATTATAGCAGAGCAAAGAACAGTGCAAAATGGTGGAGATGATAAGAATATAAATGAAAATCTCAGTTAGGATCAGGGAAATGGGGATGGTCAGGACAAAGAGAGAAATGCACTATAGCAGAGAGAGTAAAAAGTGATTGTGTTGATGGGATGGCCTCAAAGAGTAGAGAATTGTTATGGTTGTATACTAATGTACGGAGTATGAGAAATAAAAGGGTAGAGTTTGCAGCACTAATTGAATCAGTATGCCCAAAGATAATTGGCATAAGTAAAACTTGGTTGACTGAGGATGATATACTGTAAGAACTTGAAATGGTGGGATATAGAATTTTCTGAAAAGATAGGAAGATGAAGAGAGGGAGTAATGTTAATGGTAGCAGAGGAATTGTGTCCTTCAAGAGTCGAAGTGGAAAACAGTAGCATATGTGAACATTTTGAAGCTGTCTGGTGTGAAGTTGAGATCAGTAGAACAGCATATCTAATAGGATGCTATTATAGGCCAGGGAATGTGAAGAGTATTGATTGTGAAATATTTAGACAAATTAGTTGGGCAAGTAAAAGGAAGATGATCCTAATGGGAAATTTTGATTATAAGAATGTGGATTGGAAAGAAGAGATAGTGACTAACAAGTAGAGTGACTTTGTTGAGTTTTCTATAGGATAACTATCTAAAGCAGCATGTGACCGAAGTAACACAAGGTTTATCAGTATTAATATAGTGAAATCCACACAGGATGTGGTTGTGAATGAGGTATCTACACGGCCACCTGTTGGTGAAAGTGATCATGAGGTATTGGTTTGGAGGGTAGTCAAACAGGAAAAAATTACCAAGAAGGTCTATATGCAAAACTATAAGGTGAGTCATTATCAGAAGGGAGTTAGATGAAAACTTCAGATACATGAGGAATATAAAGTGCAAGCCATAAAAGTGACAAGTATTGTTCAAAAAGGAAAAGTAGAATATGAGAGGAGATTGGAAGATAGGTCAAAACTAATCCAAGAGAATTTTTCTGCTATGTGGAAAGCAAGAGGGAAAATAATTATAGCAGGTTGATACTGGTGGATAGTTATGGTAGCAGAGTAACAATAGCAAATGATATAGTAGAATTATATAATGAAAACTTCATCAGTGTTTATCATAGTGGTATGAATGATGCTGAGTTAGAATCAGAAGTGTGTCAAGTGTTGCTCAGGTTAGATGTTAATAAGGCTGTGAAAATGGATGACATGTATTTTTAAAGAATGTACAAAAGAGTTAGCCGTGCACTTGTAATTATTTAATGAAAGTCGTAGTGGGGAAGGTTCCTAAAAAGTTGAAAGAAGGCAAAATAATCTCTCCAGAAGCATGGTTGGAGAACAGGAATTTCCAATTAAAGACTGGTCTGTATATTTGAGGTTGTGGTCAAGGTGTTGGAGAGATTGGTTAGGAACAGAATACAGGATTGGGTTGATGAACATAATGGATTTGTGAAGGGCAAGTTTTGTTTTAGCAATCTGCTTATGTTTTATTATAAGGTGGCAAATGTGTTGGATAAGGGAGAATCATATACAGCGATATTCTTGGACTCTGCAAAAGCATTTGAGATTACCACATGATAAGTTGGTGTACAAGCTGCAGAAGATAGGAAGAGATAGTATACTGATTAGATGGATCAGAGATTGGCTCTCTGAACATTATCAGCAAGTTATGTATGATGGAGCAATTTCTCAGAAAAGGAAGATGACAGTACTGTGCCTCAAGGCTCTGTTCTTGGGCCCCTGATGGTTAACTTATTTGTTAATGACATACCATGTGGATTGACTGGGGATCTTCCAATGTTTGCAGATGATGCAAAGTTAGATAGAATTATCAGGAGTAGTTAATTTTCTACAGGAAGATTTGAATAGACTTTTAGCTTGGACAAATGAGTGGGATTGTAGTTTTAATGAAAATAAATGCAAGGTGTTATACTTGGGATACAGAGATATAAAGCTACATACTGTATTGATGGAGCTGTATTTCAGGAAGTAGATGAGATTTGGGATCTTGGAGTGATGGTGGAAAGTGGACTGAAGTTCTGAGGGCACATTGCATGTGATGCAAGACTGCACATCTTATAGCTGCTATGATAAAAAGGACATTGACATGTAGGGATAAGGAGGTCGTACCTCTATATAAGGCAGTGGTCAGACCACATATGGATCATTGTGCCAGATTTGGTCACAGTTTTTATTGTGATATGGAAACACTAGAGTGGTCCAAAGACAAATACACAAAGTGATATAAAAATTCTGGAGTGTTGGCTATGAAGAGCATTTGAGAGAATGTGGATTACAGAGGCTGGTGGACAGGAGGAAAAGGAGATATAATAGAGAATAATTAATAGTTAAGGAATAATAGTTAAGGGATTCTATCAGATTAATTTAATACAGAAGAAATTATAAAAAGAGTGGATGTTAAGATGGAAAGAATGAGAGGCAATCCCTGGAAGTTGTATAAAGATGTTGTGAAGAATGGTATGAGAAGTAGATTTTTTTTATTTGGAGAATTGTTAGTGAGTGGAATGCATTGCGAGTGCAGGTAGTTTAAATAATAAATAACTTCAAAGCTCATGGGAGGCCCACTCAATATGTTGCTGGTTGAGTGGGCCTCCCATGATGAGTCTGTTGGCTCCATGAAGGTTACCAAATAATAATAATAAATGGGACATTATATCAAGCAATACTCTCTATTTGAGTTATAAATCAGCAGTTAGAATTGAAGGAGGTACAAGAAGATGGTTTGATGTGAAGTCTGTGGGTGTACATTATCCCCACTGTTATTCATCATCCATATGGATTACATTGTTTGACTGCATGCCTTAGCAGAACTAAGTGTTAGACTGGCTGCCAAATCATTCTAGCTCAATTAGCATTTCCCAGATCTGAAAACAATAGGTTATTTTTGTAATTTAGGTATTACATTTTTTACATTTATTTACTATATTTACTATATTACAAAAAATGGAGGTTCCAGCTCAAGCCAGAGCTGGAACCTCCATTTGTCTGGAACCACCAGACAAAACAGAAGTATCAAGCTTTCACTTAATAATCACACGGCAGATGCGACTTTGCATATCTGCTTTGAAGGATGCTTACTAAGACACAATAAGTTTAAAAAGTATTCGGGCATGACCTTGGACCGCACGCTCTCTTATAAGCAACACCTAACAAACATTGCTGCTAAGTTAAGAACCAGTAATAATGTAATACAGAAACTAATAGGCACGACATGGGGAACAACAGCCAATAATCTACGGATTACAGCTTTCGGACTAGTTTTCTCTGTTGCCGAATATTGCTCACCAGTGTGGGTAAATAGCACACGTTAAACTTGTTGATAACCAACTAAATAATACAATGAGACTGATTTCTGGCACAATCAAATCAATGCCCACACACACACTGGCTCCCAGTTCTTAGCAACATTGTTCCACCGAATCTGCACAGGACTAAAGCTCTCTTACAGGAGTATAAGAAAATCCTGGAGAACACAGCCCTGCCAATACACTTAGATCTCCCAGATTTGAGTGTACAATGACTGAGATTGAGACATCCACCATTACAATTAGCCCAACAACTATTACAATATAACTTCAAACCTGAAGCAAAAGTGGAAAGAACAGTGGCAGAGCCAGCCAGATGATATTTACAAAATTTTTTCTCAACAAATTACAAGAAAATTCTGATGCGTGCTCAAACCTTCTGCGAAAATCCTGGACTCAGCTTAATAGAATAGTAACTGGTCATAGTGTGTGTGTGGATATGCTTTTTAAATGGGGTAAACGATCATCCCCATATTGTGACCCAATGTTATCTTAGAGCATATTCAGGAGACAAAACAGACTTTCTAAGTGCTACTCCTGAAGCTATGAACTATTTGACTAATATGGATATAACCTTTTAATTTTATTGGATTTTAAAATGATTTAATTTTATTTGCTTTTAAAATATGTATTCTACTGAATGTTTTGTTATTAATGCCATAGAAAGAAATAAAAATAAATAAATGGATTACATTATGAAGGAAAGCAGTATTAAACCTCATTCAAAACTGGAGATGTTAATTACAGCTCTTTACTTTATGCAGATGATATTATACTCCTAAATAAATACAGTACAAGTCTTCAGGATTCCCTGACCAAAATGAATAACTGCTGTAATAAATCTGATATGAAAATCAGCATTAAAAGGACGAAGATGGTGAAAATAGGCAGAAACATTGTAAACATCAACTACATCCTGAATGGAGAACCTATAGAACAAGTAAAACATTTCAGCTATTTAGGCACAATTTTTAATGAAGATGCCAAATTAAATTTGGAAATAGTGGAATTAGCAAAAATGGTATGGTAGGAAGTCAACTGAAGAGATTTATGTAGAATAAGGAAGGAATTAGTCAAAATACTAAACTAGCACTAAATCAGTAAATAGTCAAAATACTAAACAGTAAATAAAGACAGTGTTCAAACCAATTTTAACTTATGTATCTGAGAAGAAATAAAACTCTTGATCAAAGACTGGAGACCACAGATATGAGTTTTGAGAAAGATTAGGGGACTGAACAGATAGCATCAATGGTAGTATCATATTAAAACCAATGATATTAGGAAAGAACTTAACCATTGTTCATAATCATCATCAAATTCCTGCCATGTACCCTCCAGGGTGTACAGGTTATGATAGTACTAAATGAAAAATTTATATCATTACTAACTTGCTAGCTACAATTTTCCTCCAGATCAGTCTGTTACTTGTCAAGACTCCAACATTACCAGATCTTATATTTCTATCGTCTAAGGCACTTTGTACCGTATCAATCCACCTATATCTTGGTCTTCCTCTGGGTCGTTTTCCTGCCAACTTGGCAGAGAACACTTGTTTTGTTAATCTTTTCTCAACTATTCTGTTTACGTGACCATACCACCTGAGATTAGCTCTGCTAACGCATTCCTGGATGCTGACAATTTCAATTTCTTTCCTAATATAATCGTTTTTAATATGATATTGCCATTGATACCATCTGTTCATGCCTCTAATCTTTCATAGGACTCTCATGTCTGCAGTATCTAGTCTTTGGTCAAATGTTTTACTTCTGACTCAGCTCTCAGATCCATAAGTTAAAACTGGTTTGAACACTGTCTTGTATACAACTAATTTAGTGTTCCGACTAATTTCTCTCTTATTCCATATGAATTTATTCAATTGACTTCCTACCATACCAGCTTTGTTGATTCTGTTGTCTATTTCCATATTTAATTTACCATCTTCACTAAAAATCGTGCCTAAGTAGATGAAATGTTTTGCTTGTTGCACAAGTTCTCCATTCACAACACAGTTGACATTTTCAATGATTCTACCTATTTTCATTGTCTTTCTCTTTTTATTGCTGATCTTCATACCATATCTATTACAACAGTTTCTCAATTTAGTCAGAGAATCTTGCAGACTTGTCGCGGATTTCTTTAGAAGTATAACATTGTCCGCATAAAGCAAAGTGCTGATATTAACATCTCCAATTTTGATATCATGTTTAATACCACTTTTTTTCATAATGTGATCCATATAGATAATGAATGACCCTTAAGCACCCCAAGTGGGGTGCTTAAGGGTCAAAGCTGTATAACTGAGAGGAGACCTCCACATAGCCTTTAAAGGAATGCAGAGAACCGACCAGAGCTTCTGACTTAATGTCCAATCCTCACCTTCACGTAGTGCACGTGAAGGTGAGGATAGGGTATCTACCCGGATACTGAACGAACAAGGATGGGCTGGCAATTTGGGATTTAGCTGACCAAATTGTATTCCTATTGGTTAAACCAAAATACAAATGATGGTACAACATGACAAAATTCATGCCGGCTGTGGCGTCCCTCGCTTAAACAAGGCGCCTGTTGTTTTCGCCAGGGAACCAGGGCAAACAGCGAAAAGTCAGCTACTGGAACAAATCTGAAAACACACCCTAACTCAACATCCCCAGAGTTAAAGATCGGTACTATCAACATAAGAAGCCTGAATGGCAAAGAAATGGAGCTAGCTGAGGAATTAGATAAGTACAGATTGACATAATAGGGGGGTGACTGAAACAAAAAAGACAAAAACTGGTGAGATCTTTCTGAGCAATAAATACAAAATGTTATATTCAGGCAATGACAATCAAGGAAAAGAAGGAGTGGCCATAGTGTTCAATACAAAATACAAGGCTCATCTTCTTGAATGGCAGACAGTGTCAAGTAGAGTGATATGGGCAAATATCAGAATGGGAAACTGGACAATGAGACTTATTTGTGCCTATGGTCCCACAGAAGGTTCTACTAAGGTAGAAGTAGAGGAATTTTTTGAAGCTCTGGGGAAAGCTACTGACACAATGAAAAATGAAAAGTTGGTACTTGTTGGGGATCTAAATAGCAGAGTAGGAAATGATTGTGAGACATACAAAAATATTTTGGGAAAATTTGGAGAAAAGAGCAAAGCTAATAATAATGGCAAATATCTGTTGGATTTCTGTTCAGGACATGGACTGGTTATTACTAACACCATGTTCCAACATAAAAATGTGCACAAATTCACATGGAGAGAAGAGGCAAGGAATAAGAGAAGTCTCATTGACTGTTATTGTTGATAGTGATGTTTTTTCCCTGGTGCAGGACACCAGAGTGTACAGAGGATTTGAAATTGGAAGCGATCACTATTTAGTCTTGAGCAGTATAAAATTGAATTTCATATTGAAAAGAATGACATGTAAGAAAGTTTTAAAGTGAATAAAAGTTGAGCAGCTCTCAGATGTGAACTGAAGACTAAAATACACAAAGATTATTGAAGGAAAACTGAAAGAGTTTGAGAACAGGAACCAAACCTTGGAGATTCAGTGGCAAGCCTTGGAAAAAACCCTGATTGATTCAGCTAGAGACTTGAGCAGCTCTCAGATGTAAACTGAAGACTAAAATACACAAAGATTATAGAAGGAAAAAATGAAAGAGTCTGAGAACAGAAACCAAACCTTGGAGATTCAGTGGCAAGCCTTGAAAAAAAAACCTGATTGATTCAGCTAGAGAGGCATGTGGTGAAGTTGTCTGCAAGGATAGAAAAATTAGAACTCCATGGTGGACACAGGAAGTTAAAGAGGCAGCAAAGAAAAGAAGAAAGCATACAAGTTCCTGGTAAGTCAGCTTGTGCGCTTAGAGAATACAGAGACAAATGTAAGAAAGCTAAACAGTGTGTAAAAGTAGCTAAACAAAAGTCATGGGAGGACTCTGGCAAAAACATAGAAAATAAATATCAAGAAAGTGGCAAAATATTCTGGAGGTTGTTGAAGAAGCTTAAGAATGGAGGAAAGAGTGCTGTAAAAGGAGTTAGAGATGATAAAGGTGACATGAAAACGGTAGAAAAAGATATCCTTGAAGTATGGAGTAATTACTTTGAAAATTTGCTAAATGAAACAAGCAGTGATGACAGCACAGTGATAAAAAACACTGACCAGGCATGCAGTCAGGAATACATATCCATACTTGAAGTAGAAAAAGCCATCAACGGCATGAAACGTGGAAAGGCAGCAGGAGTAGATGATATTCGACCAGAAATGCTGACGTATGGTAGTATAAATGTCTTACAGTGGCTGCACTGCATAGTTCAGAATGCCTGGACAGATGGACGAATTCCAGACGATCGGAGTAGAGCACTCATAGTACCCATATATAGAAAGGGAAATAAAACTGAATGTGAAAATTACATAGGTATATCCCTATTGAGTGTTCCTGGTAAGATATATGCAAGCATACTTGAGAAACGGTTGAGAAGAATTGTGAAAGAAAAGCTTGGTGAAGAACAAGCTGGATTCAGGTCAAATAGAGGCTGTGAGGATCAGATCTTTACTTTACGACAAATAGTGGAGAAATCATGGGAATATAACAAAGATCTGTATTTAAATTTTGTCGATTTGGAAAAGGCATATTACAAGGTGCCAAGAGAGAGAAGCTATTCAATACGCTACAGTTATATGGTGTCAATGGGGCATTATATCAAGCAATACTTAGTCTTTATTTGAGATGTAAATCAGCAGTTAGAATTGAAGGAAGCACAGGAAGATGGTTTAATGTTAAATCTGGTGTGAGACAAGGATGTACATTATCCCCACTGTTATTCATTATCTATATGGATCATATAATGAAGGAAAGTGGTATTAAACATGATATCAAAATTGGAGGTGTTAATGTCAGCTCTTTGTTTTATGTGGACGATGTTATACTTCTAAATAAATCCGCTACAAGTCTGCAAGATTCTCTGACTAAATTGAATAACTGTTGTAATAGATATGGTATGAAGGTCAGCAATAAAAAGACAAAGACATTGAAAAAAACATTGAAAAGCTGCTGCTAAGGCAGTAAAGACAGCAAAACAGAAGGCTTGGGAATCCTTTGTAGAAAGATTAGATTCATCCTATGCAAATGCAAACAAAGTATTCTGGCAGACCATCTGCCGCCTTCGAGGGACGAAATCGTGCACAGCAAGGGCAATTAAGGCCCCTGATGGTGCACTTTTAACAACCGAGAAGGATATCCTCCACAGATGGAGGGAATACTTTGAGAGCCTTCTTAACCCGGGTGGCCCAGCAGTTGTGGACATCCAAGAGGTGCAGATCGGGGCAATGACTAGTCTCACAGCAGAAGAGGTCCATTTAGCAATAAAATCGCTAAAATCGGGCAAGGCTGCTGGCGATGATGAAATTCGGCCTGAAATGCTAAAAGCCTTAAATCAAGACGATGTTCTCTGGCTGACTCGAGTGTGTCAAGCTGCTTGGATATCTGGGCGAGCACCAAAGCAATGGCAGACAGGCATAATAATACCACTCTTTAAGAAGGGAGACCAGAAGGATTGCAGTAACTATCGTGGCATCTCTCTGCTCAGCCTGCCTGGGAAAGTGTATGCTAAGTGTTTGGAAAGACGGTGCAGGAGCATAGTTGAGTCAAAGTTCCAGGAAGAACAATGTGGCTTTCGTCCTGGTAGAAGCACAACTGACCAAATCTTCACTTTAAGGCAAGTCTTTGAGAAATCTTGGGAATATGCCAAGAATGTCTACACGTTTTGTGGACTTGGAGAAGGCATATGACCGGGTTCCTTGGGATAAGCTTTGGCAAGTAGTACAGGAATATGGAGTGGATGGTCAACTATTAACTGCCATCAGGTCCCTGTATGAATGCCCAGAGTTTTGTGTCAGGGTAAACAGCACAAAGTCTGAACCTTTCACAGTCTCCATTGGCCTCCGCCAAGGGTGTGTTCTGTCACCCCTCCTTTTCATAATATTTATGGACTGGATTGATAGGCACAGCCGAGGCAGTGAGTGTGTCAGAATTGGAAAATGCAGCATTGGACGTCTGCTTTTTGCAGATGACCTAGTTCTGCTTAGCTCTTCCACAGATGACCTCCAGCGGACCCTGGATAGGTTTGTAGCTGTTTGTGCAGACGTCGGAATGAAGATCAGTGTGGCCAAAACTGAAACATTTCTTGTCTCAAGACAACCATCCCAGTGCACTCTAAATGCAAGTGGAGTCCCAATGAGACAGGTGGAGAAGTTTAAATACCTTGGGTCCATATTCACGAATGATGGAAAATGGGACGTAGAGCTAGATACTCGAATTGGCTTAGCAAGCTCAATATTGCGGGAGCTCGGCCATTCAGTAGTATTGAAGCAGGAGTTAAGCCAGAAAGCAAAGCTGGCTGTCTTCAATACAGTCTATGTCCCCATCCTCACCTATGGTCATGAGAGTTGGGTAATGACCAAACGAATGCGGACACTAATCCAAGCGGCTGAAATGAGGTTCCTTCGAGGGGTTGCGGGGCTTACAAAACTCGACAGAGTCAGAAGCTCTGCAATTCGGGAAACCCTCAATACTCAACTGCTGCTTCTACGTGTTGAGAGATCACAGTTACGCTGGTACGGGGACCTGGTCAGAATGCCACAAGAGAGGCTCCCTCAGCAGGCCCTCTTTGCCAAGCCAGAGGGTGGGAGGCCACATGGAAGGTCAAAGACTCGCTGGATAGATTATATCCAAAACCTTGGGTGGACACATTTGGGAATCCCACCAGAACACCTGAACTTGGTGGCAGAGGATCGTGACCATTGGAAGTTCCTCTTGCAGCTTTTGCCCCCATAACCCAATAAGGAAGAGTGGGCCTTGAAGATGTATGTATGTATGTATGTATTACTCCATACTTCAAGGATATCTTATTCTCCAGTTTTCATGTCACCTTTATCATCTCTAACTTCTTTTACAGCACTCTTTCCTCCATTCCTAAGCTTCTTCAACAACCTCCAGAATATTTTGCCACCTTCTTGATATTTATTTTCTATGTGCTTGCCAAAGTCCTCCCATGACTTTTGTTTAGCTAGTTTTACACACTGTTTAGCTTTCTTACATTTGTCTCTGTATTCTCTAAGAGCACAAGCTGACTTATTTGCCAGGAACTTTTGATATGCTTTCTTCTTTTCCTTCAATGCCTCTTTAACTTCTTGTGTCCACCATGGAGTTCTAATTTTTCTATCCTTGCAGACAACTTCACCACATCTCTCTCTAGCTGAATCAATCAGGGTTTTCTTCAAGGCTTGCCACTGAATCTCCAAGGTTTGGTTCCTGTTCTCAAACTCTTTCATTTTTTCTTCAATAATCTTTGTATATTTTAGTCTCTAATTCACATCTGAGAGCTGCTCAACTTTTATTCGCTTTAAAACTTTCTTACATGTCATTCTTTCAGAGCTAATCTCAGATGATATGGTCACTTACATAGAATTCTTTGCCAGGATGGCAGGAAAAAGATCCAGTGGAAGACCAATATGTTGATGAACTGACAGTAAAAAGTGCCTTAAAAGACAGAAATATAAATATGATAATATTGGAATGTTGACAGATAATAGACTAATCTGGAGGATAATTGTTGATAGGAAGTTAGTAATGATGTAACTTTTCATATAGTATTATCATAAGAAAAAATACACCTCCTAAGGATATGATGATGATGCACAGCTAGGAGTTCTAACATAATGAACTAACTTTTTTTTATTGCTTTCTCATTTCAAGACTTCACTTTATGTAAAAGTTTATTTATTTGTGAATGTGTGTTCTCTGGAGATGAATCAGTATATAGAATTATCACGGAATATAAATGTTAAGCATCTCAAAATTTTTATTTTTTATTTTTTTTATTCCAGATTACTACAGCACATCCTTTATTGGATCTCATGAGAATATAGCTGTTGTGTTTAAGATGACAGATAGAATTCTTTTTTTGTTTAAAGTGGCTGAGAAGGTACAGATTTCTATAAAATGCATAGTTTTAAATCTGATTCTATCTGAAAGTGAATAAGCACATTACAAAGGAACTCTTGTTAATATTAAACATGAAATCCACCACAGGAATCTTCTTAGAGTGATGGCAAAATCTAAACATGAGATAGTACTGAAATGTCATAATCAATTAATGATGAGTGTCTGAGATGGGAAGGAATGATTTTTTTTTTTTTTTTTTTTTAATATCAGTAACTGAAATTTATGAATATGGCATTTCCTGATAATTACAGAAATTCTGTACACAGTAATGAAGTCCCCAGGAAATAAAACTGAAAATAGCTCAGTGGAAACAGCAGTAATACTGTGTGTTGGTTAATAATAATAACTGTTTCTTAGTTTAATGTATCTAATTAAGAGAGAGAGAGAGAAAGATCAGCTTGCATGCGTATTAAAATGCTGTAGACAAGTGCAAATACTTCATGCTGGCTGTCAAAGTTTTCTGATCTTTTCTCAAGCATATCTTTATCTGACTTAGATGTTTTTCTTCACAAAATTAATTCTGTTCACCAAGAATTAAATTTATTTTTAAAAGAAATGAAAATAAGAGTTGTCCTTTCCTGGATATCTTCATACAAAGACAACCTAATGTAGTTTTCAGTTTTTTCCGGATACAGAAAGATGAACAATGAGACACTGATGCTTCTTGTCATCATCCATCTCAAGATAGGCATTATTCATTCTCTACAGGTTCTCTTAAAAATGTTCTTCTTTTATCAAAGACACTTTCATCTATAATCATTATAATTCCTATGGCCGTCATTCTTTCAAGAATGATATTTCCAGAGTTTCCCTTCCATATGCCAAAGGCATGTCTGAAAATCTTGCCAAATTCTCAATCTCCTTCCTTTTTGTTTGTAAATGAAACTCATTCTTGTACTCTCCAAAGAATAAACACACTTGTCTGTCTTGTCAGACATCATAAGTGTTTAAAAGAGTTAAGAATACATTTCGTGACTAATAAATCAGGCCTTGTCATTTCTATTATATAGAAGGTTTAATGGAAAAAGCCTAACTGTTATATTAAAGCTGTTTTTTTTGTTAAAAAAATAACATAAAAAAATTATTAGATATGTGAAGAGCCAAAGGCTTCAATTCGGCGACATATAACTTGTTTACGTTAAGGGATATTACATCCCATATAGTTTCTTAGCCGAATAAGAAACTCAAAGAGTTTCATGCCGAATATAGTAGAAACTATATAAAGTTCGGCGATTCCAAGCGTAAGCAAATACCTGGATACTGCAGCACTGATCCCAAAGGGTAGTGCAAGCTGGGGCAACTCATGGTAGAAGTGGAGCAAGCTCCGATCACTATTCTTGATATTTGCCCATAATGTGAACTTAGCTCCTAGGAACTGTATTTTTGTTCACATTATGAGAGAAGGTCACTACCCAGACCAGTTTCGACCTTTATTGAGGTCTCATCAGTGAGTAGCCAGACCTAGTTAATATCAAGTTTGTAGCGAACAGAACTTGTACCCCTTCTACGAGTATTGCCGTGAGGTGCTCTAATAAATTATTAGATATGTGAAGAGCCAAAGGCTTCAATTCGGAATCGCCGAACTTTATATAGTTTCTACTATATTCGGCATGTAACTCTTTGAGTTTCTTATTCGGCTAAGAAACTATATGGGATGTAATATCCCTTAACTTAAACAAGTTATATGTCGCCGAATTGAAGCCTTTGGCTCTTCACATATCTAATAATTTATTAGAGCACCTCACGGCAATACTCATAGAAGGGGTACAAGTTCTGTTCGCTACAAACTTGATATTAACTAGGTCTGGCTACTCACTGATGAGACCTCAATAAAGGTCGAAACCGGTCTGGGTAGTGATCTTCTCTCATAATGTGAACAAAAATACAGTTCCTAGGAGCTAAGTTCACATTATGGACAAATATCAAGAAGAGTGATCGGAGCTTGCTCCACTTCTATCACGAGTTGCCCCAGCTTGCACTACCCTTTGGGATCAGTGCTGCAGTATCCAGGTATTTGCTTACGCTTGGAATCGCCGAACTTTATATAGTTTCTACTATATTCGGCATGAAACTCTTTGAGTTTCTTATTTGGCTAAGAAACTATATGGGATGTAATATCCCTTAACTTAAACATAAAAAAAGTCATGAAGTATTAATTCATCCATTCAACTTAAATAGGAAGAAAGGATAGTCTATAGCTTTCCCAGCTATGTTAAGTCATCCTGTTTAATACTCTTCACAACTGCATTAAATAATTTAATTTTAATTAATTTTTTTAAAATAATTTCAGTATCATTTTCTTTGAACTCTGGTTACAGATTGAGCACTTGTTCTGCTCAATTTTAACAAAACATATTGCAACCTACACTATAATTTTCGACTGTTATTCTGTTTTATTTGTTCATTAATTATAATTATGCGACAATAATAGTCACAAACATGACCAAAAAGAAGTTTTTTTTTATGTGATTTCCACTCACCAAAGATTGTAAGATTGTATGTACATTAGTAATATAAGTGGCTTTAGGGTAATTTTTCCTATTTTTAATTAGATTTATTTTTTACCACATCTGGAAATCCTGTTCTAGAGACCACACATTGAACTTTCTCCAACCACTTAAGACCTCAAATAAGCAAGGTGGTAGTCAGCAAATATTTTTTATCATCAAACTATTACACAGATTTGTCTATAAACATGTATGTTCATACAATGAAAGGGCTGAAGCCCTACTTCATCAGGCTATTCTCAATTATAATGACTGCCTTACCATTCCTAAAAGTGTGGGAAACTGTTATCCTTAACTGTACTAAATAAATTCATATTGTTAAGTTTAAAAATTAAACTTAATACAAATTTAATAGGCCTAGAGTGGCCTGTTCCAGCCTTAGAAGTCATTGTTGATTCTCTTTAGAGGACATCCTGGTTTTCTTTTTCCCAATGGTTTGTAATTTAAGGCTTCTTTTGTTAATCTTTCTGTTTTCATTCTTTTAACGTGTTCCATTCATTTATGTTTATATTTATTAATTTTTTCTATTACTGATTCCTGTTTTAATTCTTTCATAATTTCTTCATTTCTTTTGTAATCAAATAGAGTATATTTTGCAGTTTTTCTCATAAACTTCATTTCAGCTGTTATTAACCTTTGTCTTTTTGTTTTATTGTCCAGATTTCACTTTCATACAACAGGACTGGTAGGGCTAATGTATTGTATACTTTTAGCCTGAATTGTTTTTGAACTAGGTTAGATTTAAATATAGTTAATTACACCTGTTATTTTTAAATATTTCGCAATTTTTAGGTTTATATCTTTTTTCATTTTCATATGTTATCATACATCCTAGGTAGTTATAAATGAGTTCACCTGTTCTAAAATCTTGTTATCTATTACTATTTTAGTTCTTACTGGATCTTGTCCTTTAAATGCCATTGTTTTTGATTTTTTCTGTTGATATTATCATTCCATAATATTTGGCTATTTCATTTAAATTTAAAATATCTTTCTGTAAGTTATCTTCAGAATTTGTAATTATTAAACAAAGGAGAATGTTTAAGTTCACAGTAGGAGAAAGTATAATACTTTGATGGAAATTTTTATTCCATTATTATTTCATTTAGATAAATATTAAAAAGGGTTGGTTGCTGAAAGGGGATATCCCTGTCGGACTCCTTGGTTTATCTCTCTCAGATATGATAGTTCATAATTTAATCTTATTTGGTATTTGTCTTTCTTTTAATATATTAAATACTTCTTTTAACTTTATCAAATGCTTTTTCGAAGTCAATAAATGTAATATGTGTTTCTAAATTGTATTCTCTTCTTTTCTCTATTATTAATTTTAGGCAAAAGGCTGGGTGTTTTGCCTAAAATTACATGACTGTCCTTTTCTAAATAAGCTCAAATTAAACTCAAATTATCTAATATTATTTTCAGCTCAATATCTAAATGAAATAATAATGGAATAAAAATTTCCATCAAAGTGACTATATATATCAAATGAACATGTGACTATATATATCAATGGAATATGTACTAGACATATTAAATTAAAGTAAGTTTCATGGTTTACACATGCAACAAAAATGATACAGAATTTATTTAAAAACTCCAATCCATTTCATCAAACATTACGACGACATCGTCAGGGAGATAGACCATTCAAAAGATGAATCAAAATAATGAGTCATAAATCATGTATGTATTTAGCTCATGTCTTGGTCACAGTTGAAGTATATGATATTACATTATTAGAGTTAAAAGGAACAATTGTAGTAAGCTGAATAGATTTAAAAAAAAAAAAAACATTCATTTAAAAAAAAAACAACTTACAATTAACAGTGATCGCTTCCCGAAACTTGGATGTTGACTTACAGCTCGATTGATTCAGGTATGAAAGATTTCTTAGAGTTTCAAGGAAAAGCCGATCAAATTTGAACTTGCTGAAGGGAAGAAGTTTTGTCTGGTTTCAAAGAGCTCTGAGCCTAGTGTCAACAGTGTGAGAAGCAAGACCAGACTTGTCAGATTTCAAAAATATAATATAATCTTGATGTTCTTAAATTCTATTCAAGGCAGAATGGCCAGTCTGTCCAAAATAGGAAAGATGATATGACCAGGATACTTAATAAATACCTGGTAAGGAAAGAGGTGGTAATGTATACTTTGCTGATGGTAGGAAGGAAGACAGTTTCCGAGCTGGTTTGAAGGAATCATATAGATTGAATTTATGAAGAATCCTTGCTAATTGTTATGAGGTTCCTTTAAGATAGGGTACTGAAATTATTTTCAAGTCTGATTGTAGTCTGGTAGAAAGATGATAATTATCAATAATTTTTTGAACACAAAATATAACAAAACAAATTGCTTTTAATTTTATTCAATTCATTAACAAAAAGGGATCAGAAGACCAGATTGTATGAGCTCTGTACATAAGATTCTTGATAATACCCATATTTTGTGATGGATGATGGTGGGACGATGAGTGAATCTATCTTCCAGTAAAGGTTGGCTTCTGATAAACTGAAAATTCAACGTGACCTGTTGGATTATGAATTATTATGGTATCCAAAAAGGATAGTTGATTATTGGATTCATGTTCAATAGTGAACTTGATACAGGAGTACAAGGAGCTCATTTTCTCTAGCAACTAAAGTAATTCTGACTCAGTGTGGGACAAGACTGGAAATATATCATCGACAAAATGGAACCATATACGAGGCTGAGGGAATATAGAGTCAAAGAGTACTTTTCTAGATGCTCGTTAAAATAATCAGCTACGGCTGGTGAGATAGGACTGCCAATTTCTGTTCCTTCTATTTGTCTGAACAACTTATTATGCCATGTAAAATGGCCTGCATTGATGGTGAATTTAAATAAATTAATGTCCTATGGAAACTTAATTATTAAAACTGAAGCCTCTAATGGTATGTTGGTTTATTTTTTCTTAGAAGTGAAGGTTGTTTTTGAAATAAGAGCTGGTATGGACAGTGAGACTCTGAAGATGACGTGTTTTGAAAAGAAGTAAGAGATGTTTTGAAAAGAAGTAAGTTAGCAGGCTTGGTTGGCTGAGTCATTAGCGTATCTGCTCTCTAGCCAAAACGCTGCAGGTTTGAATCCCGTCATGGATGTTTGTGATTGTCTGTGAAATTACTAGTGGTGTTGGTTGGCAGTAGATGGCATTGGTGTAGATCAGTGGTTCCCAACCTTTATCCACTTGTGTATGGTGTACACAAGTAAATTTTAAACCTATTTAAACCCTTTTAAACCTATTTCTATACATTGTATCCCTTGTTTTTAAAATAGCTGTCTTTAAATACTGACACTTTTGTTCAGTGCCTATCCTAATGTAAAATAGTGGAAATGAGGTTTTTCCGCCATTACTGATTATTTTTTGTGTACCCCTGAACGGCCCAGCACGTATCCCTAGGGGTATGCATACCACCGGTTGGGAACCGATGGTGTAGATGAAGATAGTAGCAGGTGGACTGGTGAAGACCAAGAGTTGTAGAGTGGGTGTCCTCCCTCGACGAGTCTTTGGACTCTCTGGAGATGTTACATAATAATAATTTTTTTACAGTTCTTTTATCCAAATACCTTACTGTTGTTCTCTGCTCACACTGATGATGTTTGACATTACATAAGATGAAATATCTTCCAATAGATTAATTCTTCCTGGTATGAGTGATTTTATGACTGAAAAGCAGAAATACTGAAAATATCAACTTGCATCCTGAACAGAGAATCAATAGCTTGTAAAACAGTTCAGCTAATTATGCACAATTTAGAGTGAATATTATTATTATTATTCTCTGAAGACCCCATGGTCAAAGCCTACATATAGTAAAGTTCCCTTTGCTATACACTCTGCTCATCATAGTTTTCCTTAAACACATTCAAATTCTCTGCAGACACCATACTCTCAGACAAGGCATTCTAATCATTCACAACTCTCTACGCAAAAAAAGCCTGCTTCTCGCACCCTCCTTAAACAGTTTCCAGGGGTAACGTCTTGTTCTTTCCCGATCTCACACCATTTTATGAAAAACCTTTAACATTGATCCTATAACAACCTCTTACTAACTTATAGGTCTCTATTATATCACCCCCCTCTTTCTCCTATCCACTAGACTCTGTAAACTGCATCTTCAACCTTTCCTCATATTTGACATTCCAGAGATCAGAAACTACCTTAGTCAGTCACCTCTGGACCCTTTCCAATATCTCATCGTCCTTTTGAAAACCAGGTGACCAAATCTGTCCACGTTGCCTAATCAGAGCCTTATACAATAGTACAAGAATCTCCTTACTTCTACAAGTCAGTGCCCTCTGCATCATTCCCAGAATTCGTTGTGTTGTCCTCACAATTTTGGCAATGTGTCCTCTAAATTTTAGATCCTTATCCACTATCACCCCAAGATCTCTTATTTCCTCTACCACCAACAATATATCCCCACCAAGCATCAATTCTAAATCCCATTTTTATTTCCAAAATTTTAAAACCTCATATTTCAAAATATTGTACTGGCATTCCCATTTCTGTGAAAATTCACTCAATCTATTCAAGTCTTCTTGTAAAGCCAAAACATCTGCTCTACTTCTCACAATTTGTCCCAACTTTGCATCATCTGACAACTGAATATGCCCATCCAAATCTTCCTCAATATCATTAAGACACATGTTAAACAGCAATGGCCCTAAAACAGACCCCCACCTCCAAGCACACTGCTAGTGACTTTCATCTTCCAGGATACTGCTCCCCCATACACAACTTGCTGATACCTATCAGATAGCCAATATCCAATTTAATGAATTAGTCTAATATCCAACCCAATCCACTCTAGTTTGACTATCAACTTATCATGCAGTAACATATCAAAAATCTTTGCAAAATCTAAGTATACTGCTGTGTATCCATTTCCTTCGTCCAATGAAGCCATCACCTTATTGTAATAAGCAAGTAGATTACTAAAACATGACCTCCTTTTAGCAAATCCATGTTGTCAATCAAAAACAATACCACTGCTGTCAACACAATTCTGGATCCTGGTTCTCACCAGCTTTTCCAGCACTTTAACCACAACAACTAATACAAAGATAAGCCTATAATTTGGTTACATGTTAAAATTACACAAGGAAGAAATTACATATAGATAAAAATACACTAAGAAAAAATTACACAAATTTGAATATTCACACCAAAGTCTTTTAATTGAGAGTTTTTAAATTTTTATGAGTAATTTTATATTTATTTTCGGATAAGAGTTCCATTAATTTTGTAATACTTTATAAGACCTACCTGTTGACTTTAATTCAATTCAAATATTATTGGTATTTTGTTGTCAAATTAAACACAAACTTCCTTAATATTGCAAAAATTACTTTTATTTTAAAAAATAATAAAAAACAAACACTAAATCATATAAGCTATACAACGTAAAAAATCCAATCGTCTATTAGAGTCGCAATTTTGTACACTATTTGAAATACGCTGTTTTAATGAAATGTACCTACGACTTCCTGGGTTTCGTTGATCAGTTAAATGCTGCAAATAGTTTGTATGTTGTAAAGATAATTCTTTAACAATGTTATCCCAAAATTTCCAAACAGTTGGATGGGAACACTGAAAGAGCGACTGAAGTCCATAGTGCCATCCTTCGATACAATTTGTAGTTCTAGCTATACAGTTGGCTGCAGAGTGTCTATGGTTCCAAGTAGAAATACTGAATAGAGGTTGTCTATAAGTGCCATTCCTGAGCTGTCGACCTTGAATATATGTACGTTTGAAGTAAAGGAGAACTTGCTCAATTTGTTCATTATATTCATCTAAATTAGAGAACAGATCAGCAACTTTAAAAATGTTTCTAACACTTCTTCTTCTTCTGGTAAAAGTGCAAGTGATTGTAACATTTTAATGTGTACTGCAAATGACTGATTGCATTCATATAGAGATTTTAATCCACATTCATTTACTTTGCATATAATAGATTGTGATAAATGGAAAAAGCAGTCACCAATTTCGATGTTTTCAAACACGGTATAGAAAGCATTCATTGCGGCTGTTTCAAAATCAATCAAAATTTTTCTTGGTCGAGGTTGAGGAATTTTCTCCAGTAACATGTTCAGCATCTTCACGTATATTTCTTCCTTTTTCCCTGGTAGAAGAGCCAGTAGACAAGGAAAAGTGATGCCTGAATCATATTGGACATGGATACTGTATAACTGATAATATATTTCTGGAACCACTTTAAATGTACCAACTGCTAGCCAAAAATCGTTAACTACAAGTTGATCTAGAAGAGCTCTGTGACCAATTAGTATTATACGTTCTGGATCTTCTGTCCCGGAATCATGAATAATCCATTTAGAGTACTTATCTGGTATTTCAAAATTTTTGTTATCTGGATTTGACGGAACGTTTCCAATTGTTTTAGCTTTGGATCTATTTAATCACCTCGTCATGGAACTCTTCTTCGGTAGGCACATTTTTAATCTGTCTGATACAGTCACTGAACTGTCAGCTATAATTGCACCAGCCGTTGCACCTGGATTCGACATTTTTCTTTTCATTTGATTTGCAAGTTGATGAGCTTCAGATTCAAAAGTCCTATTAACATGACAGTGTTCTGAAGACTCACGGATAATCTTGTTGTCTCTGGTATAGAGCAGCGATCGACAATGTAAAGTTCTAAACTTTGCACAACGCCAATGAATAGTTCCGATAGCAGTTTTATGGTGACGAACAAACTCAAATCCTTTGTAAATTATAATTTGACCACTTTTATTACTAACGCTGTACTCAAAATCAGCCATGGTTAAATTAAAAATTAATTTAAAAAATTAATCATGAAATTTATTATGTCGCACATTATACACTAGTTGTATTACGAGTCACTAAACTAGAACTGAAGAATGTAAGACAAAAATTTACTTATATACCTTCATCCAAACAATTCTTAGAAATTCTTGAGCAGTTCATGGTGATTAACAATTGTCGATTGGTTTTACCTTAGGAAATTATTCCTTGCAAATCTGAGGTAAGTACAAATTAGGGTAGCTAATCACTACATCATTTTGAGTTTCAAACACAACCACCTCCCTAATCCCCTTGCCCAAATCTGCACTAGTGATTTACCCCTTGCTGGTTATAAATTTTGTACAATTTTTGGTAAATTTTATTTTATGTGTAATTTCTTACTTGTGTATTTTTTCCTTTTAATTTTTTTCTTAGTGTCTTTTTATCTATTTGTAATTTTTTGTTTGTGTAATTTCATCCTCGTGTAATTTTTGCAGCGCAATTTTATCCTGTGTAATTTTGTCCTAACACGCTATAATTTGATGCTCGAATTCTGCAACCTCCTTTATGAAGCTGCACAATCTTGCTTTCCTTCCTCTCCTTTGGCTCCTCCTCATTACCCACTGCTCTGAAACACTCCATGATGTCACATTCACAAGAATGAAAGACCTTAATGAACTGCTCATTAAATATCTCAACTATATCATCTACAGTAGTTGTTCTTATACCATACTGGATAAAGGATTAAACCAATATAATTTCTTGGCATCTTTACATTTATAGTATAACCAAGTGGAAAAATTTCCAACAACTTCTATCTCTAATCCAAAGTATTTTAATAATAAGGTGTGACACCTTTTGGCCACTCGTATATGGAAATATGACTTCTGCATTACTTCAATCTTGGTATCACCAATGGGTTTGGCTCCCACTAATGACCTCAATAAAGGTCGAAACTGGTCTGGGTAATGATCCTTTCCATAATGCATGTATAATGTATTATACATATCCTTATGGACATGTATAATGCCCATAAGGATATGTGCTTTGCATTATGGGATACTATACGGCAAGTGATTTGAAGTCATTAGCTTCTTTATAAGAGTTGCCTGTCCTGAAAATACTTCAGGTGCAAACTATTCTTGCTTACACTTGGATAAAGAATTAAACCCAGAATATAATTTCTTGGCATCTTTAATTTATAGTATAACCAAGTGAGTCCATGTGGTTAGCCTAGTGGCTGTGCGCTTCACAACCATACGCCTGGGGAAAGAGTGTCCTAGGTTTGATTCCCGTCGGAGATATGAGAAGCTGAAGGATCTTCCTCAGCCATAGCCAAGTTAGTCGGTCTTGGGCGTGGACAGCAGGGCTTTTTCCTCCCACAAAGCAGGCAAACTGGCACCGTGAACACACGCTTCGACAGACATGGGATACCACCAAGAATAAGGAGCAACCAATCTATTCTGTGGGATTCGGTAACGGAAGCTTACGTGGTAAAAAGTGTAGGCCTGTGCGAAAGCGTAACATAGGATGATAACCAAGTGGAAAAACTTCCAACAACTACAGTGGTATCTCGCTAATCCAAACCCTCCAGTAATCCAAACTGCGGTTTGAAAGAAAAAAAAGTTTTATTTATTACGTATTATTATTTTGTGCACTATAATTTTTATTTAATAATTATTATTTTAACTATTATTATTTATTTTATTACTATTACAGTACAGTATTTTTTTCATACTATAGATTGTAGAGTTATATTGTAGGTCTATTTTGATGGGGTGCTTAAGGGTCAAAGCTGTATAACTGAGAGGAGACCTCCACATAGCCTTTAAAGGAATGCGGAGAACCGACCAGGGCTTCTGACCTAATGTCCAATCCTCACCTTCTTGTGGTGCACCCTGTTGGGTATCTACTTTGATACTGAACGAACGAGGATGGGCTGGCAATTTGGGATTTAGCCGACCAAATTGTATTCTCATTGGTTAAACCAAAATAAAAAATGATGGTACAACATGACAAAATTTCATGCCGGTTGGGGCGTCGCCCGGTTAAACAAGGCCCCCGTTGTTTTCGCCAGGGAACCAGGGCGAACAGCGAAAAGTCAGCTACTGGAACAAATCTGAAAACAAACCCCAACTCAACATCCCCAGAGTTAAAGATCGGTACTATCAACATAAGAAGCCTGAATGGCAAAGAAATGGAGCTAGCTGAGGAATTAGATAAGTACAGATTGACATAATAGGGGGGTGACTGAAACAAAAAAGACAAAAACTGGTGAGATCTTTCTGAGCAATAAATACAAAATGTTATATTCAGGCAATAACAATCAAGGAAAAGAAGGAGTAGCCATAGTATTCAACACAAAATACGAGGCTAATCTTCTTGAATGGCAGTCAGTCTCAAGTAGAGTAATGTGGGCAAATATGAGAATGGGGAACTGGACAATGAGACTTATTTGTGCCTATGGTCCCACAGAAGGTTCTACTAAGGTAGAAGTGGAGGAATTTTTTGAGGCTTTAGAAAAAGCAACTGACACAATGAAAAATGAAAAGTTGGTCCTTGTTGGGGATCTAAATAGTAGAGTAGGAAATGATTGTGAGACATACAAAAATATTTTGGGAAAATTTGGAGAAAAGAGCAAAGCTAATAATAATGGCAAATATCTGTTGGATTTCTGTTCAGGACATGGACTGGTTATTACTAACACCATGTTCCAACATAAAAATGTGCACAAATTCACATGGAGAGAAGAGGCTAGGAATAAGAAAAGTCTCATTGACTATGTTATTGTTGATAGTGATGTTTTCTCCCTGGTGCAGGACACCAGAGTGTACAGAGGATTTGAAATTGGAAGTGATCACTATTTAGTCTTGAGCAGGATAAAATTGAATTTCATATTGAAAAGAATAACATGTAAGAAAGTTTTAAAGCGAATAAAAGTTGAGCAGCTCTCAGATGTAAACTGTAGACTAAAATACAGAAATATTATTGAAAAGAAAATGAAAGAGTTTGAGAACAGGAATCAAACCTTGCAGATTCAGTGGCAAACTCTGAAGGAAACATTGATTGATTCTGCCAGAGAGGCATGTGGTGAGGTTGTGTGCAAAGATAAAAAAATCAGAACTCCCTGGTGGACACAGGAAGTTAAAGAGGCAGTGAAGGAAAAGAAGAAAGCATATCAAAAGTTCCTGGCAAATAAGTCAGCTTTTACTCTTACAGAATACAGAGACAAATGTAAGAAAGCTAAACAGTGTGTAAAACTAGCTAAACAAAAGTCATGGGAGTACTTTGGCAAGAATATAGAAAATAAATATCAAGAAGGTGGCAAAATATTCTGGAGGTTGTTAAAGAAGCTTAGGAATGGAGGAAAGAGTGCTGTAAAAGGAATTAGAGATGATAAAGGTGAAATGAAAACAGGAGAAAAAGATATCCTTGAAGTATGGAGTAATTACTTTGAAAAACTGCTAAATGAAACAAGCAGTGATGACAGCACAGTGATAAAAAACACTGACCAGGCATGCAGTCAGGAATACATATCCATACTTGAAGTAGAAAAAGCCATCAAAGGCTTGAAATGTGGAAAGGCAGCAGGAGTAGATGATATTCGACCAGAAATGCTGAAGTATGGTGGTATAAGAGTCTTACAGTGGCTGCACTGCATAGTTCAGAAAGCCTGGACAGAGGGACGAATTCCCGATGATTGGAGTAGAGCTCTCATAGTACCCATATATAAAAAGGGAAATAAAACTGAATGTGAGAATTACAGAGGTATTTCCCTACTGAGTGTTCCTGGCAAGATCTATGCAAGTATACTTGAGAAACGGTTGAGAAGAATTGTGGAAGAAAAGCTTGGTGAAGAACAAGCTGGATTCAGGCCAAATAGAGGCTGTCAGGATCAGATCTTCACTTTACGACAAATAGTCGAGAAAGCATGGGAATATAACAGAGATCTGTATTTAAGTTTTGTCGATTTGGAAAAGGCATATGACAAGGTGCCAAGAGAGAAGCTATTCAATACGCTGCAGTTATATGGTGTCAATGGGGCATTATATCAAGCAATACTCAGTCTTTATTTGAGTTGTGAGTCAGCAGTTAGAATTGAAGGAAGTACAGGAAGATGGTTTAATGTTAAATCTGGTGTGAGACAAGGATGTACATTATCCCCTCTGTTATTCATTAAATATATGGATCACATTATGAAGGAATGTGGTATTAAACCTGATATCAAAATTGGAGATGTTAATGTCAGCTCTTTGCTTTATGCGGATGATGTTATACTTCTAAATAAATCCGCTACAAGTCTGCAAGATTCTCTGACTAAATTGAATAGCTGTTGTAATAGATATGGTATGAAGGTCAGCAATAAAAAGACAAAGACAATGAAAATAGGCAGAATCATTGAAAATGTCAACTGTGTTGTGAATGGAGAACCTGTGGAACAAGTAAAACATTTCAGCTACTTAGGCACAATTTTTACTGAAGATGGTAAACTAAATATAGAAATAGACAACAGAATCAGCAAAGCTGGTATCGTGGGAAGTCAATTGAATAAATTCATATGGAATAAGAAAGAAATTAGTCGGAACACTAAATTAGCTGTATACAAGACTGTGTTCAAACCAATTTTAACTTATGGATCTGAGAGCTGGGTCAGAAGTAAAACACTTGACCAAAGACTAGAGACCGCAGATATGAGAGTTCTGAGAAAGATTAGAGGCGTGAACAGATGGCATCAATGGCAATATCATATTAAAAATGAGGATATTAGGAAAGAACTTGACATTGTCAGCATCCAGGAATGCGTTAGCAGAGCTAATCTCAGATGGTATGGTCACTTAAATAGAATGGGAGAGGAAAGATTAGCAAAACAAGTGTTCTCTGCCAGGTTGGCAGGAAAACGACCCAGAGGAAGACCAAGATATAGGTGGATTGATACGGTACAAAGTGCCTTAGACGATAGAAATATAAGATCTGATAATGTTGAAGTCTTGACAAGTAACAGACTGATTTGGAGGAAAATTGTAGATAGGAAGTTAGTAATGATGTAATTTTTTCATGTAGTACTGTCATATCCTGTACACCCCTTGAGGGTACATGGCAGGAATTTGATGATGATGATGATGTCTATTTTGATTTATTGTGTGTGTTCACGTTTGCTTTTTTATACTGTACAGTACGTACTGTATTGTAGGCATGAATCACCGAATTCGAAATCAAATCAGATGCTGAAATTATAAATATGATGCTACAGAATGAATTAGAAGACAATGATGATGATAAAGAACTCAAAGAAAAAAAAAGTAAAACATGAAGAGGCATTTGACAGTTTTAATATGTGTATAGAATGGGCTAAGCAAAATGATATGCCATTCCACAAAATTTTATTGCTAATGCATATCCGAGAAGAAGCATGAGAAAAAAGTTTAGCTTCCAAGAAGCAAAAGAAAATCAGTGACTTTTTTTTTTTTTACAAAGAAATAAAAAAACAATTCTTGTGTGTTATTTTGTGAAACTTTAATTTTGTGTTGTGTACAAGAAAGTGATATTTTTATGCAAATTTAGTTATGTACTGAACTATGCAATTTTATTAAATCAGAATTCTCAACAATATAGGTACATACAAAAATAAATTTTTTACTAAAATAAACTTGTGTACTATATTATTTTTTAAATTTTACATTACAGTACAGCAGCTTTTTTTCTATCAGTTACTTCATTTATTTACAGAATTAAATTGATGTACCATTAGAATCTGATTATTTCTGTCTTCTTAAAAGCTAGTTATTGTTGTCTCTTGGGGTGATATTCGCTAATCCGAACAAGCACGGTTTTTATTAGTTCAGGTTAGCGAAATACCACTGTATATTAAAAATGAGGATATCAGGAAGGAACTTGACATTGTTAGAATTTACGTACGTGCAAGCAGAAATAATCTAAGGTATTGTGTTCACTTAAAAAAGAATGAAACAGGAAAAAAACCTGTAGGAAGACCAAGATCTAAGTGGATTGATATAATAAGTGTATTAGTATTGTGTATTAGAGCAAAATATAAGATCTAACAATATTATTTTATCATGACTAAATCACTTAAGGAATTCGCAGTTACAAATATAAATTAAATTAAACTTTAATAAATATTTCCGATATTTTGGCAACACAATACAGTAACTGAGAATGAAGAGATGAAGCTATTGTTCTCCTAAAAGTCCTGATGGTGTCCTCTAGCGGGCAAAGTAGGTGTTCTTGGCCGTTGGGCTGAAGGTCTGCTGATGTAAGCCTCCCAAATTTGGGGCAGTCGCATACAACCAAATTTGTTGAGGTTTGGAGAGTTTCTTAGGGCTGAGGCTGATTCCATAAATAGTTTTTTTGGATTTGTATTTGCTATGGTGTATTACTGTAGCTTTCTTCCACCGTATTCTGTGGCGTGTATCCAGAGCATGGTCTGCAAGACCAGAATGGCTGTATTTGTGAAAACAGATGTAGTCCTTGTGTTCAGAAATTCTCATATTTGCTGTCCTGCCTGTTTGGCCAAAGTAAGACAGTTTACAATTGCAAGGGACCTGGTATACACCAGGTAGGTCTAGAGGAAATGTTGGTCTTTAGTGGAGCGGATAAGGGACGCCAATTTTTTGTAAGGCCTGTAACAGGAGGTCAGGTCATGTTTTTTTTAAGATTTTGGTAATTTTTTCCAAGATGCCTCGGATGTAATGAATGGTGATGGATTTAGAGTAATCCTTGTTATGGAGGGGGGGGGGCTGTGGCTTGTAGGTTTTAATATTTTTTGGATTTTTTTAGGGTGGCCATTGGCTGAAAAAGTGTTGAGGATGTGTTTAGTTCAGTGTTTAGGGCCATGTCGTTAGAACAGATTAGTTTAGCCCTGTTGTATAGTGTTTTCACCACTCCATATTGTTGTGTGAGGGGGGGGGAATTGTTGGTGAATGTATCTGCCTGTATGGGTGGGTTTTCTATAAACTGAGAAAACCAAGGTTCCATCACGCTGGAGGGTGACTAGTCTGTCTAGGAAAGGGAGGCTGTTGTTTTCCTCTTTTTCCAGGGTGAACTTGATTCTAGGGTGTTGGTTGTTTAAGTGTGTTAAGAAGGAGAGGAGTGTTTCAGAGCCATGTGGCCAAATAGCGAACACATCATCAACGTAGCGAAGCCATATGGTTGGTTTTTGTGGGGCAGAGGCTAAGGCTTCAAAGGTCTTCATTAAGAAATTGGCCATAGGCGGGAAGAGTGGTGAATCCATGGCTGTCCCCTTTATCTGTTTGTAGAATTTTTCCCTGCCAAACGAAATAGCTCGAGTTCATTATGAACTGAAATAGGGCTGAGATATCGGGAGAAAATTTAGCTTGGATTAGCTCTTAAAAAGTTTCCTTGAGTGAGACATTTGTGAATAAGGAGGAGATGTCAAAGCTGACCATTATGTCAGTATGTAAGGTTTTCTATGCTGGCTTTGAAGTGGGCTGAGTTTTTTTATGTGTGATGGTGTGTTGCCAGTATAGTGTGTGAGCTCTTTGGCCAAATGTTTAGCTAATTTGTATGTGGGGGGAATCAATGCCATCCACTATGGGACATAATGGCACATTTTCTTTATGTATTTTTGGGAGTCCGTAAATAGGGGGAGGGGTATAGAGTTAAACGGCTTTAATCTATTGGTAACTTCTACAGGCCAAGAAGTGACTTTCTTAAGGAGCCTGTGAAGTTTTTGTGAGTTGGTGGGGTTGTATTTGATAGGGAGGTAAGTAGCCCAATCTAATAGAAGAGCATTAAGCTTACCTGTGTAGTCCTTTTGGTTAAGTACTACAGTTGCATTTCCCTTATCAGCTTTGGTGATAACTAATTCTTTATTATTCCTCATTTTCTGTAGAGCTTTATATTTCCTTGTTGGATATGTTGGTTTTTGGTGGTCTTGCTTTGGAGAGGACACCAGCCAGACAAGAGGACAGCGAATTTCAGAATTTCTGAACACATGGACTACATCTCACAAGTACAGCCATTCTGGTCTTGCAGACCATGATCTGGATACAGGCCACAGAATACAGTGGAAGAAAGCTACAGTAATACACTGTAGCAAATACAAATTCAAAAGACTATTTATGGAATCAGCCTCAGCCCCAAGAAACTCTCCAAACCTCAACAAATTTGGTTGCATGTGACTGCACCAAATTTGGGAGGCTTACATCAGCAGACCTTCAGCCCAATGGCCAAGAACACCTACTTAGCCTGCTAGAGGGCACCATCAGGACTTTTAGGAGATCAATAGCTTCATCTCTTCATTCTCAGTTACTGTGTTGTATTGCCTATGTGCACGTGCCTTCTTTTGTAAGTTCCTTTTGAAGATGGCAACGTGATGTTGCCGAAATATCGGAAATATTTATTAAAATGTAATTTAATTTATATTCGTATCTACATTGTTCAATTCCTTTAGTGATTTAGTAATGCCAACCAACGTGTAAGCCTATCTACGAGAATCAACATCATTCACAGAGATACGATCACATGGAAGGCCCGCAAATAGGGTAAAATGAAGTTGAAGCAGTCTAGATAATTAAATTATCTAACTTTCCTGAAATGCTGCCGGACTAATAAGATAATCCCAAACTGTGTAAAATTCAAGCACCGTTTTGTTTCACAAAAAGCTCTCCGTATATATAACCGCGCTAGCTACGCATTGTTTCGCGAACAAATCACCGCCACGCGGTTTCTCTTAGCGGACATAAACGAAGCCATTCGTGCCTTCGAAGATGAGCTTTCGTGCACTTTAAATCCCGAGTTTAGGTCAATTTTACATGACGTCTCATGTACTGCTGCATACAAAGAATTTGAAAAAATACTAGTCCGACAGATGAAAAAATTTGAAAAATTAAAAAGAACTCTACTGTCAATCAAAAACTTGCTACCAACACCGTAATCAACCTTTCTTCAGTCACCCCAAAGCACTCAACGCACTTTCACGTGGCCACAACTTCGTCATTGCTCCCAGAAAAATACCTAGTGAGGATATTATGATCCAGATCGAACGCGGAATCTGCCACCTTGCACATCAAATTGCCAAAAGTGTAAGACTGGTTGTAGCTTGTGTCCTCTCCAAAGCAATACCACCAAAAACCAACATATCTAACAAGGAAATATAAAGCTCTACAGAAAATGAGGAATAATAAAGAATTGGTTATCACCAAAGCTGATAAGGGAAATGCAACTGTAGTACTTAACCAAAAGGACTACACAGGTAAGCTTAATGCTCTTCTATTAGATTGGGCTACTTACCTCCCTATCAAATACAACCCCACCAACTCACAAACACTTCACAGGCTCCTTAAGAAAGTCACTTCTTGGCCTGTAGAAGTTACCAATAGATTAAAGCCGTTTAACTCTATACCCCTCCCCCTATTTACGGACTCCCAAAAATACATAAAGAAAATGTGCCATTACGTCCCATAGTAGATGGCATTGATTCCCCCACATACAAATAAGGGCTAAACATTTGGCCAAAGAACTCGCACACTATACTGGCAACACACCATCACACATAAAAAGCTCAGCCCACTTCAAAGCTAGTATAGAAAACCTTACACTCCAACATACTGACATAATGGTCAGCTTTGATGTCTCCTCCTTATTCACAAATGTCCCACTCAAGGAAACTTTAGAGCTAATCCAAGCTAAATTTTCTCCTGATATCAGCCCTATTTCAGTTCACAATGAACTCAGGCTATTTCGTTTGGCAGGGAAAATTCTACAAACAAATAGAGGGGACAGCCATGGATTCACCACTCTCCCCACCTTTGGTCAATTTCTTAATGGAGACCTTTGAAGAAAAAGCCTTAGCCACTGCCCCACAAAAACCAACCATATGGCTTCGTTACGTTGATGATGTGTTCGCTATTTGGCCACATGGCTCTGAAACACTCCTCTCCTTCTTAACACACTTAAACAACCAACACCCCCAGAATCAAGTTCACCCTGGAAAAAGAGGAAAACAACAGCCTCCCTTTCCTAGACACACTAGCCACCTGCCAGCGTGATGGAACCTTGGTTTTCTCAGTTTATAGAAAACCCATACATTCACCAACAATCCCCCCCCCCCCCCACTCACACAACAATACGGAGTGGTGAAAACACTATACAACAGGGTTAAACTAATCTGTTCTAACGACATGGCCCTAAACACTGAACTAAACACATCCTCAACACTTTCTCAGCCAATGGCTACCACCCCAAAAAAATCCAAAAAATATTAAAACCTACAAGCCACAGCCCCCCCCCCCCTCTCCATAACAAGGATTACTCTAAATCCATCACCATTCATTACATCCGAGGCACCTTGGAAAAAATTACCAAAATCTTAAAAAAAACATGACCTGACCTCCTGTTACAGGCCTTACAAAAAATTGGCATCCCTTATCCACTCCACTAAAGACCAACATTTCCTCTAGACCTACCTGGTGTATACCAGGTCCCTTGCAGTTGTAAACTGTCTTACTTTGGCCAAACAGGCAGGATAGCGAATATCAGAATTTCTGAACACAAGGACTACATCCGTTTTCACAAGTACAGCCATTCTGGTCATGCAGACTATGATCTGGATACACGCCACAGAATACGGTAGAAGAAAGCTACAGTAATACACCGTAGCAAATACAAATTCGAAAGACTATTTATGGAATCAGCCTCAGCCCTAAGAAACTCTCCAAACCTCAACAAATTTGGTTGTATGCGACTGCCCCAAATTTGGGAGGCTTACATCAGCAGACCTTCAGCCCAATGGCCAAGAACACCTACTTAGCCTGCTAGAGGGCACCATCAGGACTTTTAGGAGATCAATAGCTTCATCTCTTCATTCTCAGTTACTGTGTTGTATTGCCTATGTGCACGTGCCTTCTTTTGTAAGTTCCTTTTGAAGATGGCAACGTGACGTTGCCGAAATATCGGAAATATTTATTAAAATGTAATTTAATTTATATTCGTATCTACATTGTTCAATTCCTTTAGTGATTTAGTAATACATAACCAACATACAAGCCTGTCTACGAGTATTTTATCATGATAGATTAATTTGGAGGAAACGTGTCGTATGAAATTGGTTATGATGTAAAATTTTCGCACAGTACTATCATAATCACCCCCAGTGTTCATATCAGGAATTTGATAATGCCTGCTAAAACTTGAAAAATATTTATAGTTCAAATGCCTTCTATATAATATATGTTTTTTTTTAATTTATTTATTATAACATAGTGCTGAAAGTCCCAACTGCAGTCCCATAGCATCAATGCAATTTTAAAGGAAATTCACAATAACAATATATTCCTATAGTTATATGAAGAATTTGTATATATAAGTCAGCATAATGATATAATTGATCGTTCTTTTGGATCTTATGAATTTACCAGAGAGAGATCTGACTATAATAGATTCTATTTGCATTTATGTGGAGAAAGGGGAAGGAAGAGACAAAGGTGTGTGCTTTAAATATGTTTCTGTCATAAATTATGTCATCAAGGATGAAAAGTAATGGCGACAATATTAGCATGCTACACACCAAATTCTGGTGTAATTATCTGCAATTTTAGAAGCTTCAGTGTGTTTTCACTGACGTTTGCTTCCTTCAACAAGGGAAGGAAGTAGATCTAATTTTTATCCTAATCTAATTTTTGATCAAAGTGTTTTTTTTTTTATTGTCACCAGTTTGATAATAATTAAGGTCAGTCAGGACAAAATGCGCAAGCATTAACCCAGCTAATGAAAATCTGAAATAGCCAAATCCTGAAGCATATTTGCAATAAAATTATGTCTGAAGTCATAAACAAACAGCTCCTCTCTCACATTAGGTTTATTTATTATTACATGACACCTTCAGGGAGTCCAAGGACTCATCAAGGGAGGGCACCTATTCTACAACTCTGTCTCCACCACTCACAATCCACCAACAAACCGTAACCACCATCATCATCTACACCAGCACCATCTGTCCCCCCACCGCCACTAGTATTTTCACAATTATACAAACCTCCATGCCCACGGAGGGATTCGAACTCGCTGGAGAGCGGATATGCTAATCACTAGGCCAACCAGGCCAACATATTTATAAGTCAACCAACATCAAAACTTATGCACTCTCCAATGATTATGATTAGTGGCATATATAATAAACTAAAATTCATGATGGCTGTTGCAAGTATAAAAACAGCATATTTTAATAGCATGATACATGGTGCTTTTGATACCAAGACTATCTTGTGATTTGTCATAGTGAATTTTTAAATTCACTATGACAAATTCAAAGTTTAAATTCATTAAAGATATTTAAATTCAAAGTTTTAAATTCACTATGATTTGTCATAGTGAATGAGTTCACTCTAATGGTTTTCCTCTATAACATTATATATCAGTTCTCATATCTATAATATGAGAACTGATATAAACTAAGCTATTTATATTTTACAATTGCTATTTTATAGAGGAGAAGTTAAGAGAAAATACTCAAATTTTTATTTTCTATCCTCTATATCCAGATGAAGATTAAGAAATGTGAAAATAAACCAAGTACAATTCACTCCTCTCACACTATATAAAACAGACTTAACTATTTTAATTTCTATTAACTATGTATTAGAGAGAGACTGAGGTCTTACCTGATCTTCTATAAGTGAACTATCATCTCCAAATAACTCTTCCCTTGTGTAGACTTCATCACTGAAAGCTATTTTTGCTCTTTGCTGAAATAATTCACATCATTATTTCATGTCAAGAGTGAAATATTAATTTCTGAAGTACAAAGAAATTAAGATGGTTGAAGAATGAAGAAAATGAATTTCTTATTTAAATGACAAAATAAAATTTCATGGTAAGTAATAATGTATTAGCACTTTTTTTAAAAAAGCAAAACCTGCAAATTACAAACTTAATTTTCTGTAAATCATGCCTAAATGCACATTTTCTGCTGCTTTAACTTATTATTATTCTACAGATTAGAAATAAGCTGAATATTAGCATATAATCACTGTGTTATTGTATATCAGTAATATTAGTTTATTTATAAGTTATCAAGATGTAGATAGACAGTATTCAAACAAGCTTTACGTTATGAACCTGAGAACTGGATTAGGAATAAAGTTCTTGATCAAAGCCCACAGATATGAGATTTCTGAGAAAAAGGGATTGTGAACAGATAGTATCAATGGCAGAATAGTATTAAAAATAAAGATATTAAGATGGAACTTGTCATTGTCAGCATTCAAGAGTGAAATATTAATTTCTGAAGTACAAAGAAATTAAGATGGTTGAAGAATGAAGAAAATGAATTTCTTATTTAAATGACAAAATAAAATTTCATGGTAAGTAATAATGTATTAGCACTTTTTTTAAAAAAGCAAAACCTGCAAATTACAAACTTAATTTTCTGTAAATCATGCCTAAATGCACATTTTCTGCTGCTTTAACTTATTATTATTCTACAGATTAGAAATAAGCTGAATATTAGCATATAATCACTGTGTTATTGTATATCAGTAATATTAGTTTATTTATAAGTTATCAAGATGTAGATAGACAGTATTCAAACAAGCTTTACGTTATGAACCTGAGAACTGGATTAGGAATAAAGTTCTTGATCAAAGCCCACAGATATGAGATTTCTGAGAAAAAGGGATTGTGAACAGATAGTATCAATGGCAGAATAGTATTAAAAATAAAGATATTAAGATGGAACTTGTCATTGTCAGCATTCAAGATTGAGGAGATCTAATCTAAAGTATGGTCACTTGAACAGAATGGAAAAGAGTAAAGGTTAGCGAAACAGGCATTAGATAGATCAAACATCTGTTTTGCTAGCCTATCCCTTCCAATTCTAGAAGGACTGATTTGGTCAGAAGTCCTATAGAAGACCAAAATATTAAATAAGTCTGGTGGTAAGGCTTATACATTGGCTATTCATAACTGTATTTTTCAAGCAAATTACTACGTAGACTAATATTAACTAAAATAAATTTAATATTGTCAATATTTTGGCAAAGTCAAATTGCCATCATCACAGAACAAAATATAATAACATACATGCACACAGGCATTACACTAAATAATGAAGATGAAGCATGTCAACTGAGAGTAAGCCTAAAGTCCTAAACAGTGCCCCCCCCCCCCCCTTGGCGTCCTTGGCTGTTGGGCAGAAATACAGAGGATGAGAGTTTTCCCAAATTTGGGGCAGTTTCATGCAACAAAATTAGTTGAGGTTAGGGTAGTTTTTCTTAAAGCAGAAGTAGATTCAACAAAAAGTCTTTCGTATTTATATTTGTTACAATGGAGTATAAAGTGGCTTTCTTACAGCATATTCTATGGTGGATGTCCAAAGCATTGGGAGCAAGTCCTGAGTGGATGCAGTGATGGAAATGGATATAGTCCTTATGTTCAGCAATTCTGATGTTGGCTGTCCTGACCATTTGGCCATATTAGGACAGTTTACAACCACAAGGGAACTGATAAAAACACCTGAAAGGGCTAGGTCAACAAAAAAGTCTTTCGTATTCATATTTGCTACAATGGAGTATAAAGTTGCTTTCTTACAGCATATTCTATGGTGGATGTCCAAAGCATGGTGAGCAAGTCCTGAGTGGATGTAGTGATGGAAATGAACATAGTCCTTATGTTCAGCAATTCTGATATTGGCTGTCCTGACCATTTGGCCATAGGTAAGACAGTTTATAACCACAAGGGAACTGATAGACACCTGGAAGGTCTAGGGACTGTGGCTGGTCCTTGGTGGAAATTTTGATAGTTTTTTTAGATGTTCCTTGGATATATGGAATAATGATAGCTTTGGTGTAGTCTGTTATGGAGAGTGTGTGGGTTTGAGATTTTAATATTTTTTGGATATGGTAGGAATTGGAGCCATTGGCTATGAAGATTTTGTGAAGGTAGTCAAGTTCAATAGGGAGGGCACTGTTATCTGAACTAATTAATTTAGCCTTGTTAAATAAAGTTTTAATAATTTCATACTGTTGAGAAGATGTGTGTGGGAGTGATGCGACTGTTTGTGAATGTATCTATTGGTGTGTGTGTAAGGGGGGGGGGGGGTCCGGTTCACATTAAAGAAAGAAAATGACAACATTCTTCCCTTCCTACACACCTTGTAGGAAGGGAATCTTATGTATCTTATATTTTGTTCCATGATGGGCAATTTGACTTTGCCAAAATATTGGAATTATTAATTACATTTATTATAGTTAATATTAATCTATGTTGTAATTTCCTTAAAAAAATACGGAGCTGACAAATAATACACTAATTCTGAAGAAGACTGTATCATACAACATTTCAAAAATCATTCACTATCTTCAATTCACCACAGTCTCAATTAATGCATTCTACACACTAAGACAAAAATTCTGTGCACAAACCCATCTCCTCAGAAATGATCTTGTCCTCTTGCCATGCCCCTCCCCTTTTCTACTCTCTGGAAAATCTCTCCATTATCTCAGTCTAGTAAGATCCTCTCCATTATGTTTCAATCATATCACCTTTCATAGCTATCAAATTCTGTAATCATATTCCTCAATCTACCCTCACATCAGACATTCCAAGGTCTAGATATCATAATAGAAGAGTACAGAGATAGATAACAATCTCTGTACCATTGGTATTTCCAGAGATGATTCCATCATCTCTGGAAATACAAGTAAGAGTAGTCTAGAAGTAATTTTGTTCAAAGCTGTATACAATGGAACAACCACATTATTATTTCTGCTGATCAATATCCTCACCTTTGTAGCAGTCTAAGAGGCATCATCACTCCACTGTGTTCCTAGAACTTTTAACTACCTGCTGCCTCCATCTCTTCTAATATAATTGTGCTGCCTCCATCTCTTCTAATATAATTCCACCAACAAAATTCACAACTTTCCATCTATTATTATTATTACCCTAAGACCACATGGAGTCAAAAACTCATCTAGTAGGTCCTTTTGTCATACACGCAGCTCATCATAATGCAACTTAAACAGACTCAAATTCTCTGCAGACAGCACCCTCTCAGGCAATGCATTCTAATCATTCACAAATCTGCATGCAAAAAACCCCGCTTCTCACAACCACAGTAATTAACGTTAATGAAATGAAACTACAGATATTTTGTACTGAAAATAACAGTACATCATCAGTGCACTGAAACAAGCAAATCAAAGAAATGTAAATACAAGATATATACAACAATCAGTGGTTTACCAATTAAACACTGCTGCGCATGCTAGAAATTAATATTAATAAATAATATCATTAAAAACTATTTTTGATGGTTACATAAAATGAGAATCTCCCAAGATTTTGGGAGAGTGAGACAATCGTTCTGATTCAGATTTAGTTGATGTAAAAGGGCTTTGCAACTTTCTTTGAAGAGGCATTCATATTTAAAACTGCTATAGAGAAGACGAGCTTCATCTGATCAGATACCATGTTTAGTGTGAAACTACCTTAGACAGTCGCCTCTGGACCCTTTCCAATATCTCTTACATCCTTTTGAAAACCAGGTGATCAAATCTATCCACAGTATCCATACTGCCTAATCAGAGCCTTATATAATGGTACAAGAATCTCCTTACTTCTACAAGTCAGTGTTCTCCGCATCATTCCCAGAAGTATTCGTGTTATCCTCACAATTTTGGCAATGCTTCCTCTAAATTTTAGATCCTTATCCACTATCACCCCAAGATCTCTTATTTCCTCCACCTCCAACAATATATCCCCACCAAGCATAAATTCTAAATCCCATCTTTGTTTCCCAAAGTTTAAAACCTTACATTTTGCAACAGTAAACTGGCATTCCCATTCACTCAATCTACTCAAGTCTTCTTGAAGGCCACAACATCTTCTCTACTCTTCATAGTTCATTCCAACTTTGCATCATCTGCAAACAACTGAATATCCCCATCCAAATCTTTGCCAATATCATTAATATACAGCTTAAATAACAATGCAGTAAAACAGACCCCTTGAGGCACACCACTAGCGACTTTCATTTTCCAGGATATTGCTCCCCTATATACAACTCGCTGATACCTATCAGATAGCCAGTCTCCAATTTAATGATCTAATCCAAGGTTTCCCAAACCTTTTTTCCCATTGCCCGGTTATTTTAATACTTCATCTTCGTGACCCACTAAAATTTTTATGGCCAGTAGGTAAAATAAAACAGATTTGAATGTTCATAGAATTTTCATTTATTATTATTATAATAAAGAAGCATTTACTCTTACAAAAATATAAAGAAATGAATTAATAAACTAATTTATTAATGAGAAGTGTGATGCTGTTGTTTGTTAACTAGAAACTTCAGGTTTGGAGGAAAAGATAACTTTATTCTTAAATCCGGTTCGACTTCCAATAAGTTTCTATATTTATTCTTTAAACAGTATTGAAAAGCCTGTTTCACACTTATAGGTTATGACAAAAAAGCATTAGAAATTTTATTACTTTTCTGCTAAAACTGAGTACTCCTGATGGCAAGACAGCCAAAAATCAACACAATATCAGTGGTGTTGTGTTGAAGATGTCTTTGAGTGCAGTATCACACAACAGTTCAATTATAGATTTAATATCTGAATTCGGCAATTCTGTCTCAGATTCTGTGTCACTGTAAAAGGGTTCCTTATCCATGCTTTGTTGATTGGGGGGGGGAGGGAATATTCCTTCAGACTTGCCTGCAGTCCTAGCATATGTTCCTTGATAACAGCTGAAATCTCATCTGGCATGGAACTCATATTATACTCTTTTTGTAATTCTGTTAGCTTTGCAAAAGATTTGTAATTCCCTGCTTCCACGCGATGGGACCACAAATTGAGTTTTTTTGTTGCAGCTTCCACCTTCTCTTGCACTTTAAAAAAAGTTACATTGCTACCTTGTAATGTCAGATTTAAATTATTCAAAAAATCAAAAATGTCACAAAGGTAGGCAACCTCGATTAATCAATTGACATCATGAAAACAGTCTTTAAATTCAAATATTACATCCCTAGCCGTTGGGGGATGTTAGTCTAAGAACATTAAAACTTCATCCTTCATTTCAATAAGGCTTCTTAAAACATTCCCTCTTGACAGCCATTGCACCTCGCAGTGTAAAAGATGTTCATGTTCACTCTCCATTTCTTTGCGCAATGCAGAGAATATTCTTGAATTCAATGGACAAGATTTTATAAAGTTTATAAATTGTACACACTCTTGCATAATTGCATTTAAAAGCAATGGCTACAATGCACCCATACACAGTCTGGTGTATGGGTGCATTGTAGGTGCACATACTGGACTTCGGAAAAAGTCCAGTATGTGCACCTGCCATTACGCAGGCTCCATCGCTACTCAGTCTACCACATTTCTTCCATTCAATGCCCTTTTCACTGATGTAATTTGCAATCAAATTAAAAATTTATTCAGCTGTTGTTCTTGTCAGAGGTTTACAAAAAAGAAATTCTGTGTGTTGTATTTTCACAATCGTATCTCACAAAGCACATTAAATTAGCATTGTCTGATATGTCTGTACTTTCATCGACTTGCCAGGAAAAAAAATTGCACTCTTTCAAGTGACCTACAACAGTTTCTTCGATATTATCTAGCATCTCCATGATTCTATGCTTCACTGTGTTATTTGATAGCGTCAGCATATTTCCTTGGTTCTGTTTTTTTATTACATATTCGAGACGCTAACATTTTCATTGCTGGAACTATTAATTTCTCAGCAACTGTGTGAGGATAACCAGTTTCAGCAATTAATTTTGATAGTTCATAAGAAGCCATTACGAAGTTTTCAGACTGAGCTCTCTGAGAAATATTCGAAGACATAGTCTTCTTGGTAGCTATTAGTTCTCTCTCTTTTTATTTATAAAGAAATCTATCGGCTTATTACTGTAGTTCAGATGTTTCTTCAACTTTGAAGAAACATCTGAACTTCCAAATGTTGCTTCAACTTTGAAGGTCTCATGGACTCGTTTGAAAGTGCAGCACAACAAATAACACATAATGGTTTGTCATCAGCACCCTTGATGTAATCTTCAGAATACTGTCGGTTCAGTACATCTTTTTTGTAAGAGTAGTAGACAACACATTGTGTGGCCGTTTGTTAGTGCTGTTCTCAGAACTTGTGTCCGGCTGCATGTCACTCAACTGTTCATTGGTGCTAATGGAAGAGTTTGTAACCGCCACATTGTTTGTTTGTTGTTTAATTATCCATTTATTCATCGTTAAATGGGTAATGGCAAGCGAGATGAAGAAAGAATGAAATAAATTATTTAGAAGCAATTATAATAATTACGGTTGTTCAGCCGAACCCACTGGGCAAGGTACATGTAATCAGTAAATACAAAAAAAATACACTCTCTCTCGATGCTTAAATCAAACTGAACAAGCAAAGTGGGTACGTGGCAGGTGAGTAAAACAAACGCCAGACCACCAAACGAATCGGCTGGTGACGCAGTCGCTGCCGCGTAGACTCACCATTAGTTGAGCTACTTTACCATGAACAAAGAGCGTTTTTCGTCTCTATTAATTAAATTATTTATTCATTAGTCCCGATTAAACGCTATTTCCTTGTATTTTAGAGTTTTTTGAAAAAAAGAAAACCCAAAAATGAAACACCAAGGTTTTTGAGAGTTTTTTTAGGTGACCCGGTGCCGGGTCATGACCCACCATTTGGAAAACACTGATCTAGTCTAATATCCAACTCCATCCAGTCTAGTTTGACTATCAACTCATCATGCAGTAATCTATCAAAAGACTGCAAAATCTAAGTATATACTGAGCATCTCTCCTCTGTCCAAAGAAGCCATCACCATATTGTAATAAGTAAATAGATTATTAAAACATGACTTCCCTTGAGCAAATCCATGCTGTCCATCAAAGATAATACCATTGTTGTCAACCCAATTCTGGATCCTGGTTCTCCCCAGCCTCTCCAACACCTTAACCAAATTTGACACACAGATGGGCCTATAATTTCATGCTTGAGTTCATGAAGTAACACAATCTTGCCATCCTTCCATTCCTTTGGAACTTGACCCAATGCAAGATTCACATTTCTTCCAAACATGTGGTGATATATTATCAAGTCCCACAGCCTTATTAACAATATTGCTCAATTTCCCCATACACCTCTTGCTCACTTACAGTCAGTCTCTTCTCATCATCAACTGCTCTCAAACTCTCCATGATGTCACATTCGCAAGAATGAAAGACCTTTATGAACTGCTCATTAAGTATCTCTAATATATCTTCTGCAACAATTCTTCTTATACCATTTTCTCCAATCAATGTAATCCTTCCATAATCATTCTTTTTTTTGTTTTTTTTGCTGGCCACATATCGAAAGAACTCCCTAGGATTCGTTTTGGCTTCATTAGCTAACTGCTGCTCACTTTTCACTTTTGTTACCTTACCAACTAGGTCATCTTTCTTGCCTGTTCATTGCAATCCATGAGGACTGCAATGAACAAATAAGAATTGATTATTATCACTCCTCTTATGCTGCCTCCATAATGCCTTTTTCCTATGTATCGCATGCTTAATCTCTTCATTCATCCATTTCACATCTACCTTATTTAACCTTCTGAACCCTTGGAATACATTTAGATATTGCTTCTACTAGACAGTTCTTGAATATCTCCCAAGTTGCATTGTTCACCTTTTCAGTTAACTTCTCATTCCATGCTACACCTGCAAGCTGTCTCCTGAGCTCCTCATAATCACCAGCCTTGTAGCTCAACATATATATACCCTTTCCTCATACAGGTCCTCACACTGATGGCAACAACACAGGTAATGATGTCATGGTCACTCTAACCAACTGGAGGTTGATTTGACACCTCATTTATAATTACATCCTCTGATGAACGGATAAAATCCAAGACCCTCAATTCTCGCGTGCCTTCTGTTACCTACTGCCTGAGGCAGTTGTCCTGCTAAAACTCCCAAAACTCATTTTCTTTACTTCCAGTTGCTATCTCATCATTACAGTCTATATTTCCATCATTAAAATTGCCTAAAATGATCACCCTTTTCTTATTTGCTTGGCTAATCTGATTATACATTTCATGATCACTACCATCCCCGTTATCAGGTCTATAACACTATCCAACTAAGAATTTCATTCCATCACCTCTATTTCACATCATACTGCCTGAAAACCACTGGCACTATTTCCCTCTTGTATCTCTACCTTATATGGGCATAACTCTTTCTCTATCGTCCAGTGGCGGCCAGTGAAAACTGGCCGCCACTGGACGATAGAGAAATGCATATACATGCTGTATATGCATTTCTCTGCATGATAGTATATGCATGATAGAGATGCTGCATATACAAAATAATTCATTTTTTCCTAATCAGTAACCAATTTATTAAGAAGTAAATTTATATATTAAAAAATTGCTTTATTAAAATATTTCACCCTCACTATGAACACACACCAATAATAAAAGTTTTGTATCTCACAAAAATAATGCTCACAAGCATACGATACATCTGTAGAGACACTGCTCAACGAGCAGTGTTGGTTTCGACATTCCAACACTGCGTTAGATCGCAGAGCATTTGTTTCGTGTAACAATAATTGAGAAAAGATTATTCTTTTCATATTTTCAACAGTGACACTCGTCATAATTCAGCCTTGTGTTTATAATAAATAAATAATTATGTTATTTTAACTGAATAAAATAAGATTTACCAAAAATATTTCACCCTCACCACGATATAATACACATCGATAATAAAAGTTTCGTATCTCACAGAAATAACGCACGATTGCAAATAATTTTAAGCATACAATTTATCTGTAGTGACACTGCTCAACGAGCAGGGTCAGATTCACTTGTTACGTGCAGTGACAAGTGCAAACGAATATCAGCGAGTCTAGCCATCTTAGCTTCTTACCATCGACTGTTAAGTTTATCAGATCATTCTTTCTCTTTTTCAAAACTTTTTTACTGTTTTTTCGCTGTTCTTTTACATCATCCCTCTTTTCTATCAGATGAGCACTCATCCTACTCGTGGTATTCTCGCTACTAACACTTTCAGTTATTGACACATTAGCACTCATCAAGACCTCATTCAGCTCACACTTAACACACATCCTCCTTCCATCCGCCTTACATATCTATAATTTATCTATATAATTGGACGAATACATATAGCATACCTCACATTTCACAAAACAACTGAAATCAAAATTAAATTCCTGCATGGACAAAGCCACCAGCATTTTTCCTTCACTAGTTACTATACTAAGCTCTAATTTAATGAATCCATAAACAAACTTAAACACTTTGAAAATTATGGAGACAACTACCGTGTTTGAATAAAAACTTTAGTTTAATATAACTAAAATCTACAATTCGACCTTTATGTCAAGGTCATCTTCTGGAGCATACAAATATACACAGGAACAAGCTATACTACAATCAAACTGGTTCGTTAAAGACATTGACCAACTGCTACGACAATTGTTGGCCTGACCTCTGCTGGAAAAAAAAAAAAAATTGTACATCAACGCTAGAGTCCTATTATTTGTGTTGTCTACTATATACATATATTAACATCATTCCAGCCAGTTGGAGTGGAATGGTTTCTAATACTAGCGGATTGGCTAGAGTCCTGACTTATGTTGAATCTTTCATGTGTGCCATCCAGATCCTTGGAATTTTCATGCCATCTTTGTTACTGATATTTGTGTGGTTTATCAGGATTTCACGGGATTCCTTAAATTTTCTTTCGTACCAGGTTTTTGTGCGGTGTAAGGAGCAGGTGCTTTTCCAGTTGATTTGGTGTAAGGTGTTAAGTGCGTGGTCTGAGAGGCCTGCTTCACCATAATGGTTATATTTAATGTGTTCTTTCTTGCGTATAGGGATTGTCCGTCCTGTTTCACCAATGTACGGTAAGTTACAGGTGCAGCGGATGCAATAGACTCCAGGATGTGCTAATGGGAGAAGAGGATCCTTAGAGGAGCTGAACATGGTTTTAAGTTTAGTAGGTGGTTTAAAGGTGGCATTGAGGTTATAATGTTGTAGAAATTCTGTTGATTTTTTCCGATAAATGTATGGGATGGCTATGGTTTTACTGTAATCTAGATTCGTTTTTGTTGTGGTTTTATAGAGTATTTTATTGACAGTATTTTTGTTATAGCCATTATTTATGAATGTGTCACTAATAATTTTTAGTTCTTGTTTCAGGGCTTGCTGATTAGAGCAAATAGTTGTGGCTCTGTTTTTAAGGGTGTTAATGACTCCATATTTTTGTGATGGGTGGTGGTATGAATTCGCATGTATGTATTGGTCAGTGTGTGTTGGTTTTCGGTAGACCGTGAAGGATAGACTGCCTGAAGGAAGACGTGTAACTAGTGTGTCTAGGAACGGGAGTGAATTTTGGTTTTCGATTTCGATGGTAAATTGTATGCGTTCGTGTTGTTTATTTAGGTGGCTGAGGAATGTGTTTAGCGTTTGTCACCCGTGCGGCCAGATCGCAAACACGTCACAAACGTATCTGAGCCAGACTGTCGGTTGTAGCGTGGCGGAATCAAGAGCCCTTTGCTCAAAGGTTTCCATGTAGAAGTTAGCGATTGAGGGGATAGTGGTGAGCCCATGGCTGTACCTTCTTTTTGTAGGTAGAATTTGTTTTGCCACAAGAAGTAACCGGACTTTAGTACGTGGGCAAAGAGGGCCATAATGTCGGGCGGAAATTTGTTCTGTAGTAGGAGAATTGTGTCATTGATGGGGACATTAGTGAAAAGGGCAGAAACGTCAAAACTGACTAATAAGTCGTCTTTGTCGAGTGTTATGTTTTTGATTTTGTTTATAAAGTGTTGTGTGTTTTTTATGTAGGAGGGGGAATGACCTACCAACTCCTTGAGTGTTGCCACTAATTTCTTGGCTAGGTGGTAATTGGGACTGTCTATTCCTTCCATGATTGGTCGAAGGGGCACATTTTGTTTGTGTATTTTCGGAACCCCATATAATATGGGGGGGCAGGCGTAGTGGGGTTTGAATTTTTTAACCGTGTCTGGTGGCCAAGAAGTGACGGACTTTAGTAGTTTTTCTGTTTTATCCTTTATCCTTTTTGTTGGGTTATAATTTACCATTTTATGTGTGTTGTTATCGGTTACTAGTTGGTTCATTTGAAGTATGTATGTTGACCTGTCAAGGACAACAGTGGCACTGCCTTTATCTGCTTTCGTTATTATTATATTTTGTTTGGCTTTTAATGATTTGATTGCTGCTAATTCTGTTTTTGTTAGGTTGTTCTGTATGGTTTTCTTGGTATTTAGGACATTACTGGTTTCTAGTCATATTTTATCTGCTATTTTATCTACCATTTTATCTACCACATTCTATATGATTTTATCTACCACATTGAAAGAGGGATCTGATGCCTCTTTCAATGTGGTAGATAAAATCCAATTTGTTTACCTTTTTAGGTGCTATTGCATAGTTCAGTTCTTTATTTAGTAGCGTAAGTTCGCCGTTGTTCAGGGTGTGGCTTGATAGGTTAATCACATGGTTCTTGCTTGTCGGTGGTTGGTCGCTCCTTGTCTCCCTTGTTTGTTGTTCATTGTTGTTTATCGGGGAGGAAGTCCTATTGGATGGATTCCTGTGATTGGCTGCCATATTTTGCCATTGGTTCAAACTGTGGAATTTTTTCTTGAGTTTTTCTTTATTCTTTTCCAAGGTATGTTTGGCTGAATTGTCAGTAATTCTTTCAAGTGTTTGTAGAATGTCTGGATTAACATAGCTCGATAGTTCTGATTGTAATTTAGAAACCAGATTTTGTGTTGTAGCTAGGTTTTGGCGGGCTGTTTGAATCTGTTCTCTAAGCATTGCTTTTTCTGTGCGGTCATAGATACGGAGTGCCTTAGTGGACGTAAATTTCTTTTTTAGCCTGATGCAGATCGGAATAAGGTTATTGTCTCTGCATCTTTATAAAAAGGCCAGCCGATTGATCAAGAGAGAAATACGAATCTTTAGCTTACCATAGCGATTGCAGTGCTTGTGGGTATCATTTCCATGGATGATCTTAAAAGAAAGGATTCAGATCATCCATGGAAATGATATTATTAGTCAGTTTTGACGTTTCTGCCCTTTTCACTAATGTCCCCATCAATGACACAATTCTCCTATTACAGAACAAATTTCCGCCCAACATTACGGCCCTCTTTGCCCACGTACTAAAGTCCGGTTACTTCATGTGGCAAAACAAATTCTACCTACAAAAAGAAGGTACAGCCATGGGCTCACCACTATCCCCCCAATCGCTAACTTCTACATGGAAACCTTTCAGCAAAGGGCTCTTGATTCCGCCACGCTACGACCGACAGTCTGGCTCAGATACGTTGACGACGTGTTCGCGATCTGGCCGCACGGGCGACAAACGCTAAACACATTCCTCAGCCACCTAAACAAACAACACGAACGCATACAATTTACCATCGAAATCGCAAACCAAAATTCGCTCCTGTTCTTAGACACACTAGTTACACGTCTTCCTTCAGGCAGTCTATCCTTCACGGTCTACCGAAAACCAACACACACTGACCAAATACGTACATGCGAATTCATACCACCACCCATCACAAAAATATGGAGTCATTAACACCCTTAAAAACAGAGCCACAACTATTTGCTCTAACCAGCAAGCCCTGAAACAAGAACTAAAAATCATTAGTGACACATTCATAAATAATGGCTATAACAAAAATACTGTCAATAAAATACTCTATAAAACTATAACAAAAACGAATCTAGATTACAGTAAAACCATAGCTATCCCATACATTAAAGGGTTATCGGAAAAAGTCAACAGAATCCTAGAACATTATAACCTCAATGCCACCTTTAAACCACCCACTAAACTTAAAACCATATTCAGCTCCTCTAAGGATCCTCTCCTCCCATTAGCACATCCTGGAGTCTATTGCATCCGCTGCACCTGTAACTTACCGTACATTGGTAAAACAGGACGGACAATCCCTATATGTGAGAAAGAACACATTAAATATAACCATTATGGTGAAGCAGGCCTCTCAGACCACGCACTTAACACGTAACACCAAATCAACTGGAAAAGCACCTGCTCTTTACACCACACAAAAACCTGGTACGAAAGAAAATTTAAGGAATCCTGCAAAATCCTGATAAACCACCCAAATATCAATAACAAAGATGGCATGAAAATTACAAGGATCTGGATGGCACACATTCAGCCTACCTAATATGAAAGATTCAACATAAGTCAGGACTCTAGCCAATCCGCTAGTATTAGAAACAATTCCACCCCAACTGGCTGGAATGATGTTAATATATGTATATAGTAGACAACACAAATAATAGGACTCTAGCGTTGATGTACAATTTTTTATGTTTCATTTTTTTTTTTTTTTTTTTCACCAGATGTCAGGCCAACAATTGTCGTAGCGGTTGGTCAATGTCTTTAACGAACCAGCTTGTTCCTGTGTATATTTGTATGCTCCAGAAGATGACCTTGACATAAAGGTCGAAACGTCGAATTGTAGATTTTAGTTATATTAAACTAAAGTTTTTATTCAAACACGGTAGTTGTCTCCATAATTTTCAAAATGCATTCAGATCACCGTGCAAGCCTAAAAGAAAGGAAACTTAAACACACTGCAAGTTCACAACTTTTATAGCAGCTTACTCATAAACACACACTTATTTACAATTAATTATTCCAAAAATGTTATCTGAAATGGGAGCCTTCTTTACACACTGCTACTTCTCTTGCGACACTAGTGACCTAATTCAGCCTAAAGATGAAACCTTATAATCAGGTACTTAACTGGCATTCCCCTTTATCTGTTTTACATCCATTCATACCATCTAATACTATTATCTCACTCTCATCTAATGCCTCTTCAATACCGAAATTACACTATGATTTCTCCTCCCACAGGCAAACACTGCCTCTTGAATTACAGCAACACAACACTCCATTTCTAACTCTTATACATTAATACCTCCCCACCAGCACTTCAGTTCACATCAACAAAGCTCCTCTTTCACACTCCATGATTTATTCCTCAAGTGCTCCAATTTCTTTTCACCTCTTCATTTCTCCCCTCTAACAGCTTAACTTTATCTTGCACTCATTAATGCAACCAAATCAATTCATCATTACTTTCATTTCTGCTGCATCTCACTTTGGTCACCCCATCAAATGCATGTTCACTTCTATGTAATCCTTAGCCCTCATACTCCAATATCCTAGTCAGTACTGACTTACATTTATGCATTTACTTGAGCACTGTCCAACCAACACGCCAGAAGTTCAAATTCTACTGTGGGCATGTATGTTTGCGAATATCTTTAAGTGGAAGATGAATTTCATTGCCTTGTATAAGATTAATGTCCTATTCACTACATTATAATTATTATAATATGATATTATCTATGGAATCCAGAGACTCATCGTGGAAGACCTACACTAACTTTTATACACACAAAACCTACCATACCTCTCCTTAAACTCATTCACTGTCAGTGCACTCGCAACTAATTCTGGCAGTCCATTCAACTCATTCACCACACAAAAATCTAGTCCACACACTTGTATGCAACTTCCATAGATGACCCCTAGTTCTCTCTCCATTTGCCACATATTAAAAATTTCCTTTGTGTCAATCATATAAAACTCCTTTAATATTTTATCAGTTTCTATCATGTTCCATCTTTTCCACCAATCAACTAAACTTTGCAACCCACACACATACCTTCAACCTAACCTCATAGGGAGCATTCTACATACCTCCAGACGAGTGATCACCAGCATGATCACTCGTCTCTGAATTCTCCTTACCACCTCCTGATGCCTAAGAAACTCAGGTACCAAATATGTGCACAAAACCTGTGAGTAAAGAGGATACAAAGGTAAAGAGGTTATTATTCCTCTTTACCTTTGGGTAAAGAGGAATAATAACCTCTTTACCTTTGTATGTTTTTTTTTGTGTGTTTTTCAACAGCCAAGCAATCCTTTGAGCTATTTTACCAACTTTTGTAATATGCCCTCTGAACTTCACCTATTTGTCTGCCATTACAAGTCCCTAGCCTCATCAGTTTCTGCAATCCAATACCATCAATGTGATAACAGTATGTAACCTTTTCAAAATGAAGTGCATAACCTTACATTTTACAACATAAAATTAATCATTATCCTTCACCCACAATGCTATTTATTTAAATCACCCTAGAGGATATCTGCATAACTTCAACTCTTGCCCAATCCAGTTTTGCATTATCAGCAAACAAATGAATATCCCCTCCCTTTATAAATGCACTATATATCATTCCATATATCATTCATATATAAATTAAAGAGTAATGGCCCTAGAATACAGAACCCTGAGGTACTCCACTAGTCATTCCCAATCTTCTAGATTCCATTCCACCATATACTACTCTCTGGTGTCCATCTGTCAGTGACCCCCCCCCCCATCCATACTACCAGCTATATATCCGTTCCCATTTGCTCTAACTTTTGTAATAGTTTACCATGTAGTATTCTGTTAGATATTTTTACATAGTGCAGCAGAATCATAGTATAGCCATTTCCTTTATCTAATTTGCTGTCACTATTATAAAACATTAGTAAATTACTAAGGCAGGACCTACCTTTTACAAAGCCATGCTGCCCAACATAGAGTATAGTATTCCCATCCACCCATTGCTAGATTTTACCTTTAACCAACTTTTCCAATACTTAAACAACCACTCCTGAGATATTAATTGGTCTGTAATTTGCTAATTCTGTCTTGGGAGCCACCTTTATGTAATGGAACTAATCTTAATCTCTTTTCACTTGCTTGGAACCTTGCTGGAGCTGACACAGACTGAACAAGTTCATTAGTGGCACTGCCAATTCTCTTGCACATTCACATAGTACATGGGCTGACACCATCCAATCCCACTGCTGTATTCACATCGATATTTTTCAATATGGTGAGTACCTCCTATTCATCTACCTCAATTCTGACATCAGACTGTCATATCAGCAAATGTAAAATACTCTACCTGGATGATACACCTTTGCAAAAATGATCACTCAGCAACTCAACTATTTCTTTAGCATGTCACCTTTCTGCCATCACTACAGATTAAAGTAATTCTTTACTTGCTATCCTATCTAATGCACTCATGCATAGACCTACACATTTTACCGTGTAGGCATTCGGAACCAAAATTCTATGGAACAGGTTGGTTACTCCTTATTCCTGGAGGTGTCCTATGTCTGTAGAAGCATGTATTCAAGGGCCAGTTTGCTTGTTCTGGAGAACGAAAAACCAGAGTTTCCAGGCGCAAAAAACCCCTACCTCCATATGAGACCGGCTAACTCACTTTTAGTCGAAAAAGACCAGATAAAGGTTCCTCACATCACTGAGGAGAATTGAACCCAGGTCTTTTCAACCCAAGGGCTTCATCTATACCGACTGAGCTATAGAAGCTCTCTTTACTTGCTATATAACAAAAAAACTCTTTTGGATTTACTTTGGCCTGCTTAGCTAATTTTCTCTCAGAATCAGATTTGGCTTATCTTACCATGGTAGTGACCCTTCTTGCTTGCACTTTGTACTGCTCACAAGTATGCTGATCCTCTTTTTCTTTATATTTCCTCCACAATGTTTTCTTTCTTTTTTTTCTTTTTTTTTTGCACCTCTTGCTTTATATCCTTACTCATCCACTTAACCCCATTTGGTTTATTCTCCTAACTGTGGTATGCAGTCTGATATTGCTTCTCTTAAACAATCCCTGCCCACTTCCCATTCAAAACTGACATTCTTTCCTTGCAGCTTCTCAAGCAATGGCACTGGTACAAGATGGCTCCTAAGTCTGTCCATAATTACCAGCTTTATAGTTACCCTTTCTTGAAGAGAATTCCAGTTTAGCCACCTTCTAGAACAAGACTACATGATTGCTCTCTCCAACTGGAGGAGATTTGTGTCCACCTTGGTTATGGGTACATTTAATGCCCGTTTAAAAAAAAAAAAAAAAAATCCCATAAGCTCACCAAAGGTACTACTATTCACGAGTGTAATTCATGAAAAAAAAAATTCTTTAAATCATTTTCTTTGCTTCACTCCACCAAAAGGCTGACTTTCATATCTCTCAGCAGCAGCATTTCCAAATTTCTACATTTGACAGATACAGATGTTCTTATGCCTTACCTGCCATATTTTCAGTAACTAGGAAAAGAAAATATGGCAGTTAAGACATAAGAAATTTTAGTTGGGAAAATTTAGCCGTTCAGTATGTATAATTTTAATTAGTTTCTTGTGTTCACTTGATAAAAATTAGTAATACATTTATACAAGTTCTATCCATTGAGGACAATAGAATATAATAAAGTGTGATGAATAAATGAAGCAATTTTTCCCATAGCACTGAAGTAATAAGAGACCGAAAAAAATATTCAAATTACAGAGTAACTGCATATGTAACATGAAGATTATTTCCCTTTTATCAGGCAGAGTCAAAGATTCATTGTGGGAGGCCTACACTAAATTATCATTCACACAATACTTATCATACCTCTCTTTGAACATATTCACCAACAAAGCACTCACAGTCACTCCGGGCAACCCATACCAACCATCTTCATCCCCCCAATCTCTTCCAATAAGAAAATAAAAAAAATCTAGTCCTACCCAACCAAACACTTACTCAATTTTAAAGGGTGATCACCTGTTTTCTCTCCCTTCCTATCATGTATATTGAAAGAAGTCTTCACATTGACAGCCACTCTGGGCTTGCAGACCATGCTCTGGATACTCGCCACAGAATAAGGTGGAAGAAAGCCACAGTAATACATCGCAGCAAGTTCAAATATGAAAGGCTATTCATGGAATCAGCCTCAGCCCTTAGGAACATGCCAAACCTCAACAAATTTGGATGCATGAGACTGCCCCAAATTTGGGAAATACATCAGAAGAACTTCAGCCAAAAGGCCAAGAACACCTAATATAGCCTGCCAGGGGGTACCATCAGGACTTTAGGAAAACGGTAGCTTCCTCGCTTTGTTTCTCATTTGCTGTTATGTAGTACTTGTGTGCACGTGTCTTTATCTTAAGTTCCCATGAAGATGGCAACGTGACGTTGCTGAAATATCAAAAAGTATATATTAAAGTTGATTTAATTTATATTTCTAGTGTACGTTGTCAAATCCTTAAGTATTAATTAACATATTATACAATATGGAAATCTCCACTTCCAAAACCAAAGTCGTCATTTAAAGGTGCCGAGACCCTATTAGAAGCAAAATTTGCATCAATGATGATATTATATAACAGGTTAATACGCGTGGATAGGCTTATGTGTTCGTCAGACATGTTGTAATAGATTTAACGGTATTGATATGAACACAGATGGATAAGAAAATAACTATTTATTAACTTAAAAGCTAATATTTCGCTGGTATTATATCCAGCATCTTCAGAGCACATAACACAAAGTTTGATATAAATGCAAGACAACCACAATCCGGTGTAACAGTGGGGCTAGTATAAGTAATTGCAGCGTGCAACACAAGACTAAAGTCCTAATAGGACTGCATCTAGGTTAATAAAAAAAAAGTAGTTCAAATAATAGTCTTAGAAAATTTGAAAAAAAATAAAATAAAATAAAAGTAATAAATATTAATTTGGTCTTAGGATGACTGTCTCCCAAATCTTGGGTAGATTTATACAGCCATACTTGTTAAGGTTTGGAGTATGTTTTAAGGCTTCTGTTGATTCCAGGAACAACCTCTCTGACTTGTAGAAGCTTCTGTGCATTACTTTAGTTGTTTTCCAATTGATCCTGTGTGCTGGGGTATCCAAAGCATGGTCTGCCAGACCCAACTTGCCATAGCGAAAGTGTCGGATATATTTTTTGTGTTCACTGAGGCGGATGTCCACAGTTCTTCCTGTCTATCCATAGTAGGCTTGATGGCAAGAACAGGGCACTTCATAGACTCCTGGATGTGATAAAGGAGTGCATTTGTCCTTAGGTGAATGAATGAGAGTTGCTAATTTCACATAAGGTTTAAATACAGTGCGTAGTTGGTGTTTGTTAAGCACCCTAGATATCTTTTCAGATGTGCCTTTAATGTATGGGATGGTGATAGTTTTGTTGTAGTCTTCTGTGGTAGATAGAAGATTTCTGGGTAGCATTTAGTATGTTATTTATCTTATGGGGATTATAACCACTGGTCAAGAAGGTGTGACGTAGGTGAGAAAGTTCAGCGGTGAGAGCAACGTCACTGGAACAGATTGCTCTAGCTCTATGGGTTAGTGTTTTTAAGACACCATATTGTTGCGAAGGGTGATGGTGTGATTGTTTGTGTAAGTATCTCCCTGTATGTGTGTGGGTTTTCTATAAACCGAAAATTATAAGGAACCTTCTGGAAGACGTGTGATCAGTGTGTCCAGGAAGGGCAGGCAGTCATTGGCTTCTAGTTCCATTGTAAAGTGGACTTTAGGGTGCTAGCTATTTAGATGCACTAAAAATGTATTCAATGTGTCTGGGCCATGTGGCAAAATAGCAAACACATCATTAACATAGCATAGCCAGAGACCAGGTTTGAGAGTGGCTGTGTTGATAGCCAGTTTTTCCAGATGTTCTATGTAGAAGTTGGCTAGGGAGGGGGGAAACCCATAACTCTCCCATCTAATTGTTTGTATATTTTCCCTTTCCATGTAAAATAACCTACCTGTACTGTGAATCTAAATAGCTGAATTATATCTGGGGGAAATTGTGAATTTAATAAGTTAAGTGTTTCAATCAGTGGTACATTAGTGAATAATGAGGTGATATCAAAACTCACCATTAGGTCTGAACTATTTAAGGTGTGGTTTTCTAAAATACTTTTCAGGTGGATAGAATTTTTAATAAAAGAGGGAGAATTGTTTGTGTAAGTGGCTAGTAATTTGGCTAAATGTTTAGCTAGTTTATATGCAGGACTGTTTATACTATCTACAATAGGATGCAAAGGTGTACATTGTTTGTGTATTTTAGGGGCACCATATATTCTGGGTGTTTTAACGTGCAAGGGTTTGAGTTTTTTGACAATTTCTTTTGGCCAAGAAGTGACTTTGTTCACTAACTTGCACACCTTATTCTTTTGTGAGTTGGTGGGATCTCGATCTGTGATTTGATATGAAATATGATTTGAAATATTAGCTTTTAAGTTAATAAAGTTATTTTCTTATCATCTGTGTTCATATCAATACTGTTAAATCTATTACAACAGGTTAATACATTCAAATATTTAGGCTACCACTAATCTTATGAAAGAAAGAAAGAAAGACATGCAACATAAAATAATCAATTATATAGGAATAACAAAAACAACCAATCCAAATTTAATAAGCAAGAAAACAAGAATAAGAATCTCTAACTGAATAGGAAGACCTATCCTAACATATGATTAAGAAGCCAGGACCACAACTCAAGCAGATAGAAAAAGACTGATAAGCTCTGAAATGAGATTCATGTGCAAAACAGCTAGATATAATAGACTAGACTTCAAAAGAAATAGCAATATCTGTTTTAGACTACATCAGTCTTTATAGAGAGTGAGATGGAGACAACATATAGAATGAATGAGTGAAGGAAGACTCCTCAGAGAGAGAGAGATATTGACCTCAAGGGAGAAGGAATAGAAGACAAGCTTTGAAAAGATGGGAGGAGACAATAACAGGCCACTAGGCCTATTAGTGGAATGAAAGAAAAAGAAGAATTTACCACTATTCTCAACATCAATCAATGTCATATATGGCACTGCAATGTTTCCACCTGAATGGTACACCCTTGAAAAAAGATCTCAGTAACTCAACAATTTTGTTTGCTTCTATTGCATCCTTATTATCAGCATTTATTAAAATCATTCCTCCATAGTCATTCTTCTTTTTACTCACCACATAACAAAATAACTCTTTGGAACTTCCTTTGGATTCATAGCAAGCTTCCTCTGATAACATTGGACAACACAAAATTTGTCTCTGAAAAAAACATAGTGATTCTTTACTACTTTCAATGTACCAAGCACGAAAATGACAATAAAATCTGTCAACTGGCTCTCGTTCAGGAGAGACTCAGTCTGCATTGCATGCATAGGTATCATTTGGCAATGCTGTATTTCAACCTCCTGACTGCAACATATTGCATCAGTCAATCATACACAACATCCCCAGGAGCCATGACTCAACTGCATTGCATTATATAGATATATGAGGCAATGCAGATGAGTCATGACTTTGCTGTTGTAAGATGCAATCATTAGTATAAAGTGAAGTCTCGTAGGGTGAACAAGTGTTTGTGCGACTTCCTGGGCTACACTCCCATTTATTGCTGCATCATAAGTACTACACAAGTCATCCCTGCAGTGTAAATCCAGCAGATGTGATGCCTCGTATTTATGTTAATAATGCAAATAACTTTTGTTACATTTGCAAACCGGGAAAAGGCCATCACTCTGTTAGTGAAAAAGGCATCTCAGCTTTATTTCGGATGTAAGATCGGGGACCAGGATAAGGCCTGGGCCAAACACATATGCTACGGTATGCTAGAAATCTTCCAAAGTGGCTGAAAGGTGGTAAAGTGTTGATGCTGTTTGCTGTTCCTATGGTTTGGAGGGAGCCAAGCAACCATGCAAATCAGTGCTACTCCTGCATGATACCACCTGTTCAGAAAGGCATCACGAAGAAAAAGAAGTGGACAGTAGCGTACCAGAATATGTCATCTGCGCTCCAACTAGTTCTGTTTTTGGCAAAAGACTTCCCATTCCCAAACTTCTCAAAGAATTTTTCATCGATTCAGAGGATGATGAGGAAAGAGGTGAACTAATGTTGGGTCCTCCTGAGTCTTTGGTGTCTAATGATTATCCATATGTCAGTCATCTGTGCCACACATTTTCACACAAGAAGAACTGAACAATCTTGTTCACAATCTGGAGCTGTCCAAGGCCAAAGCAAAATTACTGGAATTAAGACTTCTACAATGGAATCTTCTCAAGGAAAATGTCCAAGCGACTTCGTTTTTGCACTCATCCTCATCATGAGGCAGTTTGCATCTTACTTCCAGAAGGAAGTGGACACTGTGTTCTGCTACAATGTAGATCACCTGAGATGAATGCCCTTCAAATCAAACAGACCCACATGAATGGCAACTATTCATAAACTCGTCGAAAGGGGGTTTGCTGTATTGAAGGCAGTCTGTTGGACTGTCTTCAATATAGCAAATAAGGCTGGCCTCTCTGTAGTGACTTGATGGTCTGCAGCTTGGATATATGAAGTACTGCTATTTTCTGTGTGAATGGAACAGCCACGCAAGGACTTTGCACTATGTGAAGAGAGACTAAAGGAAATCTCTGAAGGTCGGAGAGAAGAACGTGCAACACTCAGCACTGGCAGAAATGCACAAATTCAGCTACTGCCCCTACACATCAAACTCGGTCTGGTAAAAACTTCATAAGTCATGGACTGGACTGGATCAGCTTTCAAGTACCTGGCTGACAAATTCCCTTGACTCAGTGAAGCGAAAATTAAAGAGGGAGTTTTTGTGGGTCCTCAAGATTTGAGAGCTCTTCATTGACAAGCTGTTCGACAACCTGCTACATGAGAAAAAAGCTTGGGATGCATTTTGTCTGGTGTCAACTAACTTCCTCGGAATTGTCAAGGAACTGGTTGAGGACTTGTATCTGCATCACAAATTTGACTGCAATATGTCCTTAAAAATACACTTCCTCTATTACTTCTGTTTCTTCCCCGACAACTGTGGCATGGTTAGTGACGTGCAAAGTGAGCGTTTCCATCAGGAAACTGCAACGATGGAGAAACGATACCAGGGAAAGTGGTCCACTTCCATGCTTGCTAACTACTGTTGGACACTCGCTAGAGATGATCCTAAGCAGCTATACAAATGGAAGACAAAGCAATGTCAGATGTAGAAGCAGACATTTACAGTACATGTGATTATTACTCTACTATATAAGAAACTTTTGCAGATCTCTCACAAGCTGTAGCTAATTTAGCATTTTCATTGTCATATTTGTGTTCAGCACCTCAAATTTTATAAGAAATGACTAAATTAATCTGGAGAGGGGGGCATGATTTTGTAAAATTTTGTTGTTCAGTGTAATTAGCTTTGGCTTTACTTACCATACAGGTCACAATTCTCTGTGCTTTTGTACTGCTCATGTTCTTGATTATCCTTTTGATCACCACGGAAGCAGCAATGGTATATTAATATTACATATGCTTAGTTCTTATTAATGTCTAGACTACATTTGGATAGATAAATCTTGAGGTTATTATGACAAGCACCTGAGGCTATTATATTTATCATAACAGCTTCAAAAAAAAAAAAAAAGTGAGAAGAAAATTTGGTCATCAGAATGGGTCACAAAGAGGAAGACTCGGCAGATACATGTTACAGAGTAAGCATTTAACCAAAGAGTCCATGATGCTAACTCTAAAATGAAAATTATCCACATAACCAAAAATCAGAAATTATCAATTCTTGAAAATTGTTTGTGTATACACACACACATAGAACAACATGTGTTCACTTTGCACATTTGTGTGTATATACATGTATATACACAACACGTAGAACAATATGTTCAGTTTCCTTCCAAGCATTATTAAGATTCCTTTTGAAAAGCTTTTAAATATACAACACCCAACATCATATAATAAATTTAGTTTAGTCCAACACCCAACATCCAACCAACTCCTAACTATATACAAATCCCAAATCTGCCCATGCTTAGAATACTGATTAGATGTTTGGGGTGGTGCACCTAAAACTTCCTTTAAAATTCTTGATGCTATCCAGAGGTGAGAAGTTAGGCTCATTGATGATCCTTCCAATTCTCTTACAGATTCCCTTCAACTTCTATCTCAAAGACAGAAGATGGAAGTACCTGTAGAGCAGATACTTCCATGGTCACTGCTCCAGTGAATTGGCATCTATCATTCCTTCAACTTTCAGTTGTGCCTGTTAATACAAGAGCAGCTTCTGCCCAGCATCCTTTTACTGCGCAATTGCAAATGCACCGAACTTGATTCTTCTCTTCCTCTTTTTATTCCATCTACCTCAATCCTCTGGAACAGCCTTCTTCATGAAATATTCCCAAACAATTGCAACTTGCAGCTCTTGAAAAGAAAACATCAATAAAAAAAACTTCTATTAGTCCTCTTCTGCATCCCTCATATGGCACTGATTAGTTTCTAGGTCTCTTGATTTCTCATGTATGGGATCGATATAAAAAAATATCGATCGTGGATACATAGAAACAAAAATACAAGAAAAGACAAAAATCCATCAACATGAAATTAATAACAGATACAAAAAATACACTATCAAATTACTTATATATTTGCACTAAAATCATCAAAATACTCACAAGTTCTTTGCTCAATTGTGAAAGTTCTGCTGCATATACTTTCACTCTATTTTGGTATTTAGGGCGAATGTTAAGAGACATCCCTTTGACTTCTAGATCCATTTGTTCCAACTAAAAAGATACATAGTAAATACACATATATAATTAGCTATAAAACATTATTAAAGCGCACTACTTTGGAAGTTTGATGACTGAGAATGGATATCTGTACAATACTAACATTTTAACAAAAAAAATAAAAAACACAAATAGAACCAAAGAGCATGAGGGGAAAAAAAATACATATTATCCAAAACAAGTAATGAGTCTTTTTTTTTTTTTTAAAACCTGAAAACTGCTTTTTTTTTTTTTTTTGTCTGAAGAGAGGTATACACACACAAGTATGCCATCTATCAAGGTGGTTGTAGTCTCTATTTTCTCTGAAAGTCAGCAGTAGTGGTAAGTATTGAGTAAAGAGACAATGCAAAAGCCATTAAAATTGACAGCTGTGCTGGATATATATCCAAAGCAGAGTAGTGACTGTATTACTTACTGTAGAAGACAACCCAATTCATTACTTCTCTAATGAATTTACTATGTGGATGGCATTTCTCTGATAATGACAAAGTGAAATATTTTATATCAGTATTTATCAAATACTATATATACTATTAGATCATGTTATGCTAGAGTGTATGTTCCCCTACTGCCACATCTCATAAGTGTTGTTACCCATTCATTTCTTTACATTATCAACCGAAGAAGTTCTAGGTCTGCTACGAGTTCTTCATTTTCCCATTAAACTTCAATACTTCAGTAGGTTTTTTTTTTCATCCCTTACAAGAAATCTCCAGTGTTCTCCTATAACACCACATCTCAAAGGGCCTGCAATTTCCTGATTATGGATTTTGAATATGTCCATGTCTCACATCCATAATTCAATGTGGATCATACGTAGGATTTTATTATTCCAAAATGTTTCTTTTGCTTTAGCAATTCTGGATTTTATTTCCATAACTATTGTTCTATTTTCTATAATCATTACTCCTAAATAATTATAAGCCTTTACATTTTGAATGAATCCCGTTGATACTCTTAAATTTGTGTTTTGTTGCTGTTATGGATGTGAGACATGGACATATTCAAAATCAATAATCAGGAAATTGCAGGCCCTTTGAGATGTGGAACTATAGGAGAACACTGGAGATTTCTTTTCTATACTGACTGAGCTACTAAAACCAAGTAGGAGCCTCCTACTTGGTTTTAGTAGGAGGAAACCTGGAAAATTGGATTTTTCATCCCTCAGAACAAGCAAACTGGCCTGTGAACACACACAAATTAACAGTCAAAAATACATACTTAAAAAATCCCTCATTGGAGGCCTCAACCAGTTCTAAGGGACGGATGAGGAAAATTAGGGAAATCCCACATGACAATGACAACAACTAAAACCAAGTATATTACCATATACTTGGTTTTAGCTGTATTTAACATTAAGCCATAATTCCAACTCTTTTTGAATAATAGTTTGATCATATTTTGTAATTCTGTTTTTGATTTTGTTATAAACACCAAATCATCAGCAAATCTCCATCCATCTATAGATGCTGTATGTTCACTCCTGCTCAGTGATGTGCCACACCACTCCTCACCGGGTGGTCCTGTTGTATGCTTTTCTGGAGGCTTCAACTCTCTGAAAAAAGATCACTCTGACACACCATCTACCATCTCATTGAAGACTTTAACGTAACCAAAGTATTTTAAACTTTCTTCTGCCAATATCCTTAAGGAGCCTTAAAGTTCTGCCAATCCTTTCTAGTATCCATCTGTTCGTCTACCTTTCAGTATATGATATCCTCAGCAGCTTTCTGTAAACACCACATTTCAAAAGCAGCTATCCATTTTTGAGACTTCTTTAGGTTAAAAGTCTCACATCCATAAGTTGCTTGGAAAAACAGCTACACCCAGAATCCTCAAATTTGTTACTGTGCAGACAGATCCATCCAGATTTTAGACAAGTCTGCTGTTGTTTTTAGCCATTCTTAATCTTCTTCTGAACAGCAATTCACATTAATAATGGATCCAGATACTTGAAATCGCCGACTTCCTCAATTCTTTCTCTATTAAAGGCATACTTGTTTCTCAGGAGCTTCACTGTATTTCCTTTGAGAACTATAATCTTTGTCTTGCTGGGATTTAGCTGATATCCTCTGTTCTTACTGATCTCATTAACTTCGTCAAGAACAGTGGCGGTCCATGAAGTTTTAAGTTTTAATAAATAAATTTCCATGTAGATTTATTTATTAATAAATTCATTACTGATTAGGAAAAAAAGAATTTTTTAAAAATTATTTTGTATAGGCAGCACCCCCATTTAAAACTTCACGGGCCGCCAATGGTCAAGAATTTATCCTAGTTCTTCGTCATTACAAAGGAGTACTGTATCATCATGCATATCTCAGATTACTGATCAATTGATCACCTATCCTAATTCCTGTCTTAAGCTGATTCAATGCTACATGCATTGTCCTCAGTATAGATACCAAACAGATGAGGAGAAAATATGAATCTTTGCCTGATTCCCTTTCCAACCTAAAATCGATCAGTTAATATGTCTATGGAAAAGATTTGATCTCTGGCACTCTTACCTTTCCTAAAGCCTGCTTATTCCTCGTGCATTTCTGCCTCAACTTTGACCTGAATCCTATTTAGAATGTTTAATCTCTCATGCAAGCAAGATTTTATTATGCTAACCTAACAGATCTATAGTTCTTGCAATCCCTCATACCTCCCTTCTTGTGTAGGGGTATGAAAACAGACTTTCCAATCTTTCGGTCATGATCCTGTCTCCCATAATCTTTGTAATCAATCTATGAAACACTCTTATCCCTCCATCTCCTGTGGCCTTAATTCTGCTGGGATTTCATCTGCAAACATGGCCTTATTGTTGTTAAGCTGTTTAACTGCTCTTTCAATCTCATGCTTAAGTAAAGGAGGTTCCAAATCAAAATTTTTCTGACGAGAGGACTCCTTCAAATTTTCTTTATTCTCTCTACTTATCAGCAAATCTAATATTACTAATTCTGTTGCCATTTATTTTTATTGCTACTTCAATTTCTTCATATTCTTTCATTATTATTGCACTATATATATACACATAGAAACGTATAGGGGATATTATGCACCCTTGTCTCATCTCTTTTTTTGATATCTACCGTTTCATTATTAATTTCGTTTGTAATTTGTGGCTTCTGATTCCAGTATAATTTTATTATTATTCTGAGCTCTTTTGCATCAATTTGAATGTCTTCTAATATTTATTATTGTTATTAATATTATTATCTGAGACCTCCAGGGAGTCAAAGACTCATTGAGGGAGACTATAAATCACCCAAATTAGCTGTCATACCTTCTCTTAAATTTTATAAATTAAAGATGCCAAGAAATTATATTCTTGCTTTAATCCTTTATCCAAGTGTAAGCTTCACTCCTTTATCCAAGTGTTTGCTTCACTTGCAAACTTTGTTTGCGAGTGAAGTCACTTCACGACTGGGCTACTTGTATATAGAAGCTGACTTCTCATCAACTGCCTTAGTATCCCATAATGCAATGCACATATACTTACGGACATGTATAATGCTATGCATCATCCATTCAAAATTTTATAGCCCTCTATCATATCATCCCTTTTTTCTCCTGTTAACCAGTCTGTAATCCACATACTCATAATCTGTTCTCATAATCTAAATCCCTTAATTCGGATATAATCTTTATAACTCTTCTTTGCATCCTTTTCATAGCTTCTTTATCGCCTTGGAACCAGGGAGACCAAATCTGCACACAATAATCCAGGCGGTCATATCAAGACTTTATAAAGAGACAAAATGACTTCCTTATCATCACAATTATCCTCCGAGTTGTATTTGCAACTTTTGCTATATCACCTTTGAACTTCAAATTCCTATCCACCTTACTTACTATTATAATAACGGAATTAACTCAATTAAATTATTCTTTATTCGTAGAATTTTTGCCTGAGTATCACAGGCATCATCAGTATAGGTACAAAGGCTAATTAAACAATAATTGTTATATTCATAAAATGCCACCTAAGTAGTTAAGGTTAAATTTCCTAAATTTATTTACAAAAAAAATATATACATATATATATATATATATTGGATTTTATATGGGAAGTTTTCCAATATTTTATATTGAAAAAAAAAAAATTAAATTAATTTAGGAAATTTAACCTTAGCTACTTAGGTGGCGCTTTATGAATATAACAGTCGTTGTTTAATTAGCCTTTGTACCTGTACTGATGATGCCTGTGATACTCAGGCGAAAATTCTACGAATAAAAAATAATTTACGTGAGTTAATTCCATTATTATAATAGTAAGTAATATGTCTACTCACGGTATTTCCTTACTGAAACTTAATTCCTATCCACCATTATGCCAAGATCCCTAGCCTCATCAGTTTCTTGTAGCATAACCTCACTAATATAATATGTTGCTGGAAATCTCATCATGCCGAAGTGCATAACTTTACACTTACTCACATTAAATTGACAACCATTTTTGTTTGCATTAATTTTCAGCCTATTCAAATCATTTTGTAAGTGCTGAATATCAGCAGCATCCCTAATTGCCCTACCTACCTTTCCATCATCAGCAAACAATTACACATCTCTGTCAGACCCTCCATAATGTCATTAATGTACAGATTAAACAACTATGGCCCAAGAACTGAACTCTGAGGTACACCACATAGTCATCTCAAATCTGGCAGTTCACATCCACCAAATACCACTTTCTGATATCTGTCTGTCAACCATCCAATGATCCAAATCAAGAGTTTATATTCCAATCACATATTCTCCAGTTTATACAACAGCCTTCTGTGTGGTATCCTATCAAATGTCTTAGCAAAATCCAGTTTTAGCATAGTGTATCTTCACTTGATCCAACTCAGCCGTAACATTGTTATTAAATGAGAGCAAACTGCTAAAACATGAACTTCCTTTAGTAAACCCATGTTGCTCATTGCAGAGCATAGCTTGTTTGTCTACCCATTTCTGTATGCAAGCTCTTACCATCTTCTCTAAAATCTTCACTACCACACCAGAGATACTGATAAGTCAGTAGTTAGACACATCAATTTTTGCACCACCCCTTGTACAATGGAACTATCATACATTCCTTCTATTTGTGTGGTATCATTCCTGAACTGAGACTCAAATTAAACAAACATGAAATTTTGTTTAATTTCATTTTGTTCAAATCTTCATTTTGTTAGCCTCCACTTCACTGCTACATGGGACATTGTTACCATTATTGTTTTATTGTGTTTCTACCCTAAATGGACTCAAGTCATCTCATGATATCGTTAGTAGTACCTCCCCCCTTCTCTCCTATCTCTTCTGTCATTTCTAAAAACAGTATACTCATTACATTCAATCCCAGTTACCATATCTGATTATTCTGATAGCCAGGTTTCACTAATGCCAACAATCTAAGGTCATGTCATATTTAATAAAACTACAAACTCAACTCCTTTGTTTCTGATGCTCCTGGCATTTGGTATAGACAATAACAAATTACCACCTAGTCTATTCTTATAATTATATATGCAATCTATTTGCCCTTGTTGTACAACTTTCTCTTTTCCCACCCCAGACATACTCAAAAGGTCTGAACCCAAATCATATATTTCCACCCCTTCACCAGATACATAGCCATGTTCAAAGCCATTCATACCTTTATCACATTTGAATACCATAGCTAAACTTTCACATTTTCCCCATTCCTCCCGTGATGGTCTAGTTTACCTGACTCTCTGCATTAGATCTCATACTAATAAGTAATTTTTCCAGGCTCCTGATGCCAAATGAATTCAAGTGCAAGCCATTCCTCTTATACAAGTCTCTTCTGCCATCAAACACACTTCACACATCTAAAAACTCATATCCATTTCTTCTACATGGCCTGCACATGGAATCATCATCATCAAATTCCTAACATGTACCCTCAAGGGATGCAGGATATGATAGTACTACACGAAAAATTAACATCATTACTAACTTCATATCTACAATTTTCTGCCAAATCAATCTGCTACCTGTCAAGACTCCAACATTATCAGATCTTATATTTCTAACTTCTAAGGGACTTTTTACCGTATCAATCCACCTATATTACTAACTATTATAATAACGGAATTAACTCACATCAATTATTCTTTATGCGTAGAATTTTCACCTGAGCATCACAGGCATCATCAGTACAGGTACAAGGCTAATTAAACAATAACTGTTATATTCACAAAGTGCCATCTAAGTAGCTAAGGTTAAATTTCCTAAATTTATTTACTTATTATTATTTATTTATTTTATTTTAATAATTTAAATTTAATTATTTAATTATTAAATAATAATTATTTAATTCAATTATCATAATTAAAAAAAAGGAAAAGGAAAGAAAAAAAAATTTTTTTTTTTTAATCATGTATTTTTTTTCCTTTCCTTTTTTTTTTTTTTTTTTTTTTTTAAAATATATATATATGTGTATACAATTATATGTTAGGAAAGATTTGCTGTTTATAAAATACTATCTCCCACAAGGGGGAAAGACATAGCCCATCGGATCTGTTTAGATTAGGGGAGTGAAGTAATGTTTCACATGTTTCTTTGTATAGCCATTCCATTAGGAACCAACTTTTGTCTTGTTCCACTTAACTCTATGTCTCGTGTTGATGGCATGTTCTGCAATTCCAGACTGTTCGGGTTCAAGGTACTGGATGTACAACTGGTGTTCTTCTAACCGAACCTGAGCAGATCTTCCTGTTTGTCCAAAATATGATAATCCACATGAGCAGGGAATCTGGTAGACACCTGGATAGCTGAGATGTGGGAGCTTGTCCTTTGGAGATAGCAAAGTGGAGATTTTTCTGACAGGTCGAAAAGCCACACAGATATTTAGTGGTTTTAGCACCTTAGCAATGCGTTCACTAACCCCTTGTACATAGGGGGGATAGGTACACTTGTAGGTTCGTCTGTACTTGAAGAGGATGCTGCAGCACGACTACTTAAAGCTCTTTTTATGAAGGACTTCTTATAGCCATTGGATATGAAGGAGGAATTAATATACTGTAATTCTTTTTGTAAAAGTTCTTCTGAAGAACAAAAGGAGTGGGCTCTACGAACTAGTGTTTTTATAGTACCTGCCTTTTGGCTGGGATGGCGATGTGATTCAGCGTGGATTTTTTTCTGGCCTGTATGAGTCTCTTTCCTATAGACTGAATTGTAGATAACCATCTGGTTGGCAAAGAATCACGTGATACTCAGGTGAAAATGCTACGAATAAAGAATAATTCACGTGAGTTAATTCCATTATTATAATAGTTAGTAATATGTCTACTCACGGTATTTCCTTACTGAAACTTAAATCCACAATTTAAGTGACCATACCACCTGAGATTAGCTCTTCTAACACATTTCTGGATGCTAACTGTTTCTAAATGAAGAGAAATGAAAACTGTTATTACTTCTTTCAGAATCCAACATAATCCTCCATGTCAAAGGCAAGACTTGTAAATATTATTTATTGTTTGTCTCTTGTTTATTATTATTTAATAATATAATCTTAAATAATGTAATAGTAATAAAAAGGCTCTGTATAAAAATATTATTCTTTTAATTTACTTTATTATATAATAATATTATAAGAAGCTGTGCATGTATGTTATAGAATTTGTGTTTATTATGATTAAATGTGATTTATATGAACCATGGATTATTTCTTTATTTGTATTTCTAAAAGAGAATGTATACAGGGTGTTCGGGATAAATTTGACATATTTATAATTAATTATATTTTTCCGTAAGTTACATGTATTAACACACACTTCTCTTCATTTAAAAGTTTGGACCCTTCTTCATTCATATACAAGATGTCAGAAAGGATGGATAGCTGGAACCCACCTGAATCATGGAAGAGAATAACTTGTATCATGATGATTCGTGCCCGCCATCAAAATAAGGATATTACGACTGCTGCCCAATGCTCCCTGAATACAGTAAAAACAATCAGGCATGAACTAGAGACTTGCAATGGTGACTACGAGGATGTAGCAAGAAGAAAGATCCCTAGCAGACGATCTGATTGCGTTCGTACAGCAGAATTCCTCGCAAATCTGCAGGAACAGGTGTTGAAGAACCCTGGCATTGGAATTCGGGCTTTGTTCGTGGAGTTGCTAACTGTAGTCAAGCCCTGGATAACAAGGGTAGCCAATGGTAGGCCGTATGTATGGCAGCAGGATTCGGCCCCTTGCCACACCTCTGGGAAAAGTCAAAAATGGTTGTCTGAAATTTTCTACGACTTCACCAGTCCAAATGTTTGGCCTCCAAACTCCCCAGACATTAACCCCATGGATTATTTTGTATGGGGCGCAGTTGAAAAAGACACCAATCGCACTTCCAGTAATACAAAAGCCCAGTTAATGGATAAAATTAAAACAGTTTTTGCGGCCCTTCCCAGGGAGACTGTAGCATCAGCTTGTTCGAGGTTCCGAAGCAGAATTGAAGCTGTGATCGATGCTAATGGTGGTTATTTTGAGTAAATCTTGTTGATAGTATTGTAATTAACTCTGCCTGTAATGTTTTTTTGTCAATTCATTAAATTTAATAGATACAAAGAAGATTTTCTTTTTCCTTACGAAACTGTCAAATTTATCCCAAATGTATATGTAAGTTTAATGTACCCTATGTGAACTATGATTTTTTTTTATTTATCATTACTGAAAGAGAAAGTAATTTTATGTAATTCTTCTGATTGGATTTGATTGGCTGTTGTCAAGGAAACAGAGTTAATTTTAGATAGCACGTGCGTGGAGTGTGAGCTACGGTATTCGAAGGGAGAAGGAGTTGATATGAGCTGAACTGGCTAGAACCGGATTTTGGCGGGAAGAATGAAGCTATTTTATTGGAAAATGAAAGAGAAAACAGGGGAGAAGCATCCAGGACAGCACAGAGTGAAATAACGGGTGGCAGTAAAGGGAATTTGGAAATGCCATAAATAAATTAAGAAGGGAACGGGAAATTAATAGGCAATTAGGAATATTTCTACGGAATTCTAAAACTATGTCGAATTCCAATTGTTTTGAGGAAGAATAGTGCAAAGCTGAAATTAATGCATAGAAGAAAATAAGGAATAAGTAGATTACCTGAAACGAGTGCGTCAAGACTCGTGAAGCTCTATGTTTAATATTTCAGTTATATAGTGAAGATTCCTTCTGAATAGTGTTACTTCAAAGTTATAGTTAACTTCAGTTTTAAGTGTGCCTATAGTGAATCCAATGTGCAAAGGATGTAACCCGGTAAGAGCAGTCCAATTTTTTATATTTCAGCATGAAGAAATAAGAGTTAGCCCCACCCGATATATCTTAACATTAACTGTGGCATTCTACTAAAATTAGCCGAAGTATGGAGCTTTAAAGTGTTTCCCCCTTGAAGTGATAACTGCCTCATAATTGAATTAAGTGTTTGTTGACTAAGAGAGAATTAGAGAATTCTACTTTAAGAATATTTACTGTAAGATTCTGTAACATTGTACTGTGTGAACCATTTTTAATTATTTGGAAGAATGTAAAATTGACAGCTGGATGTCTGATGCCTAATGTTTTATGTTTGTTATGAGTATTTGAACTAAGTTGATTTGCATTATCTTGTTTTCAAATTTATACTTAATGTACATGTTATGTAACCCTGCATTAAATGTTTTGTTTTATTGATTCCAATGTGGTGTTTACCTGATTCTCTTTCATTGCACTGCTCATAAAGTTTATCGGACCTTGCGGAAGCCTTAAATGATAATATTAACCTCAACCTGAATCAAAGTGAGATTGCAAAAGTTGGTTGATGATTGATTCCACTATATTATATAGACTAATCTGAATATAGGGTGGTGCAGGATAATATAAATTTCTCTATATTTGGATCAGTAATCAACCAACAATTAATAAAAAAAAAAAAAAAAAAAACACCGGATAATTTAAATAAAAATAACGTTCCAACAAGATGGTGGATTCAAAGCCAGGATGTACGACACAACACTAACAATGTCAAGTTCTTTTCTAATATCCTCATTTTTAACATGATATTGCCATTGATGCCATCTATTCATGCCCCTAATCTTTCTCAGGACAATCATATCTGCAGTCTCTAGTCTTTGGTCAAGTGGATTACTTTAATTTAGCTCTCAAATCCATAAGTTAAAATTGGTTCGAACACTGTCGTGTATACAGCAAATTTATTGTTTTGATGATTACTAATTTCTCTGTTATTCCACATTAATTGATTCAGTTGACTTCCTACCATACCAGTTTTGTTGATTCTGTAGTGTATTTCCATATTTAATTTACCATCTTCACTAAAAATCTTGCCTAAGTAGCTGAAATGTTTTACTTATTCTATTGGTTCTCCATTCACAACACAGTTGATATTTTCAATGATTCTGGCTATTTTCATTGTCTTTGTCTTGTTATTGCTGACCTTCATACCATATCTATTACAACAGTTATGCAATTTAGTCAGGGAATCTTGCAGACTTGTAGGGAATTTATTTAGAAGTATAACATCATCTGCATAAAGCAAAGAGCTGACATTAACATCTCCAATTTTGATATCAGATTTAATACCATTTTCCTTAATAATGTGATCCATAAAGATAATGAATAACAGAGGGGATAATGTACCATGTCTGACATCGATTTAACATTAAACCATCTTCCTGTACTTCCTTCAATTCTAACTGCTGACTTACAACTAAAATAAAGACCAAGTATTTGCTTTCTATTCTTGAGAGACTTGTGACATTAAATTAAGAATTATAAACACATTAACACAAGAATATTTTAATGTTTGCCAAATATTTCAGTCTAAAACTAACAGACTATCCTCAGTGGCTTGATAGGAGCAGTTGTTACAAGGTGGAATACAAACAAGTGATCATTCAAAAGTAGAACGAGCCACGTGATGTTACGTTGCTAAGCATTAAAGAGAGATGAATTTCATCAGATTGATGAATAAATTATAGGTATAAGATAACATTAGACTAATGTAAGAATTAAAGGTCTCAATTAAAGTTATCCAGATTAAACTTTCCCATATTTTTGACAAGGAAATACAATCATTTCGAGTCAAGTTAGGGCACTGAAGTAGGGCCTCTATACTCTTTTTGAATAGGAGTTCGAATTTATAGCGACATCTGCGTAGAAGGTGAGTCTTGGACCAGAGAATGTTGTGGTTTGGCTCTATCCAGTCCTGTGCCACTCCAGACTTATCGGATTTGTTGTGAAGAATGTATGATTGATATTCTAGTATTCTTTTTTTCAATAGAGTGTCCAGTTTGTCCAAAGTACAACAGATTGCATTACAAGGCAAGGAACTTGATATACACCAGGCAGAGACATGGTTGGGCATTTATCTTTAGAAGAGGGGAAACAGGTGGATATTTTGTTAATAGGGATATAAGTGGGATTTCTTTAGAATACCACTTATATCAAAATTTAATTTGAATTCTTGAAATTGGTTCTGAAATCCTGGAAATATATGGAATTGGAACTCAACGCATTGATTCTTTGTTGTTCTGGATTGGATTGTAGGAATCGAACAGATGTTGTATAGTCTTCAGTGTGGCCTCATAACAGAGATTCATTACCTTCCTTTTCAGCCAAAATCAATTCCTTACATCCTCGTATTAAGTTTACCATGGAGATTGAAAAAGACAACAAGTTATCCTTTTTAGACATCCTCCTCATCCGCTCACCTTCAAGTATTCTGACAGTTTACAGAAAACCCACTTTTACTGGACGTTACATTCTCAAACAATCTGCACATCATCCTTATCAAAAAACAGGAATCATAAAATGTTTAATTTGACGAGTTAGAACTAATTGCTCAACTCCCCATGAATTACAGAAAGAACTTTCAAGTATCAAACATCACATGAAATTAAATGGCTTCTCCAAAAAAGACTACACAACATTTGTTCTTGTGTTAACGTGTTTATAATTCAAGTATTTGCTTGATATAATGCCCCACTGACACCATACAACTGTAATGTTTTGAATAGCTTCTCTCTTGGCATCTTGTCATATGCCTTTTCCAGATCTACAAAACTTAAATGCAGATCTTTGTTATATTCCCATGATTTCTCAACTATCTGTTGTAAAATGAAAATCAGATCCTGACAGCCTCCATTTGGCCTGAATCTGGCTGGTTCTTCAACAAGCTTCCCATCCACATTACTTCTCAACCGTTTCTCAAGTATACTTGCATAAACCAGGAACGCTCAGTAGAGAAATACCTCTGTAATTCGCACACTCAGTTTTATTTCTCTTTTTATATATGGGTACTACGAGAACTCTACTCCAATCATCTGGAATTCATCCCTCTGTCCAGGCCTTCTAAACTATGCAGTGCAGCCTCTGTAAGACTTTTATAACTCCATATTTGAGCATTTCTGAATGCTCAAAAGCCTGAAATGTGGAAAGGCAGAATAACATGTTGTTGGAATAACATCTATTCCAACTTCTTTTCCACATTTAAGGCTTTTGATGGCTTTTTCCACTTCAAGTATGGATATGTATTCCTGATTGCATGTCTGTTGAGTATTTTTTTTTTTATCATCGTGCTGTCATCATTGCTTGTTTCATTTAACAATTTCATTTAACAAGTAATTACTCCATACATCAAGGATATCTTTTTCTCCAGTTTTCATGTCACCTTTATCATCTCTAATTCCTTTTGCAGCACTCTTTCCTCCATTTCTGAGCTTCTTCAACAACTTCCAGAATATCTTGCCACCTTCTCGATATTTATTTTCTATGTTCTTAGCAAAGTCTTCCCATGACTTTTGTTTAGCTAGTTTTACACAGTGTTTAGCTTTCTTACATTTGTGTCTATATTCTCTAAGAGCACTAGCTGACTTATTTGCCAGGAACTTTTGATAAGTTTTCTTCTTTTTCTTCACTGCCTCTTTAGCTTCCTGTGTTCACCATGGAGTTCTGATTTTTCTATCCTTGCCTTTTCTATCCTTGCTGACAACCTTGCCACATGCCTCTCTCGCTGAATCAATCAATCAACGTTTTTTTTCAGGATTTGCTACTGAATCTGCAAGGTTTGGTTCCTGTTCTCAAACTCTTTCATTTTTTCTTCAATAATCTTTGTGTATTTTAGTCTACAGTTCACATCTGAGAGCTGCTCAACTCTGATTCGCTTTAAAACTTTCTTACATGTTCTTCTTTTCAATATGAAATTTAATTATTCCTGCTGAAGACTAAATGGTGATCACTTCCAATTTCAAATCATCTGTGTACTCTAATGTCCTGTACCAGTGAGAAAACATCACTATCAACAATAACATAGTCAATGAGACTTTTCTTATTCCTTGCCTCTTCTCTCCATGTGAATTTGTGCACATTTTTATGTTGAACATCGAGTTATTAATAATCAGTCCATGTACTGTGGAACTGTTACTGCAGTACTGTCTTCCCCCTGATGTATTTCCCAAGGAATACAATATACAGGCATTCAAATCAAATGTAAACAAGTTTCTCCTTTCACAACCCATCACCCATATACAGTACTAATGTACTATAGGTTGACCAGCCAACCTCCTGTATATGGGCCCAACATAAAAAAAAAATGTCCTGAGCAGAAATCCAACAGGTATTGCCATTATTATTAGCTTTGCTCTTTTCTCCAAATTTTCCCAAAATATTTTTGTATGTCTGACAATCATTTCCTACTCTGCTATTTAAATCCTCAACAAGGACCAACTTTTCATTTTTCATTGTGTCAGCTGCTTTCTCTAAAGCCTCAAACAATTCCTCCACTTCTACCTTAGTAGAACTTTCTGAGAGACCATAAGCACAAATAAGTCTCATTGTCCAGTTCCCCATTCTGATATTTGTCCACATCACTCTACTTGATGTTGCCTGCCATTCTAGAAGATTAGGCTCATATTTAGTGTTGAATACTATGGCTACTCCTCTTTTTTTTTTTTGTCTTTTTTTTGTTTCAGTTATCCCTATTAGATTGATCTGGTACTTATCCAATTCCTCAGCTAGCTTCATTTCTTTGTCATTCAGGCTTCTTATGTTGATAATACTGATCTTGAGCTCTGGAGATATTGAGTTGAGGTGTGTTTTAGGATTTGTTCCAGTAACTGACTTTTCGCTGTTCGCCTTGGTTCCTTGGTGAAAACAATAAGGGGGGGGGGGCTTGTTTAACCAGGTGACGCCCCATCCAGCATGAAATTCTGTCATGTTGTACCATCATTTTATATTATGGTTTTAGCCAATTTTTTTTTCCCCTGTTTGGTCGATTAAATCCCAAATTGCCAGCCCATCCTCTTTCATTTGTTTAGTATCCAGTTAGATACCTAACAGGGTACACCATGAGAAGGTAAGGATTGGACATTAGGTCAGAAGCCCTGGTCAATTCTCTGCATTCCTTTAAAAGGTATGTGGAGGTCTCCTCTCAGTTATACAGTTTTGACCCTTAAACACCACTACCGTTTACTTAGAAAAGTCAAATTAAAGAAATATATTTTTATTCACTCCCACATGAGGCCACAAGACCTATAGCAAATAAATGTTCTGTGTGGACTAGTATGTAGTATGTACTGTCTTGTTCTTCAAGTTTCATCCAATAGAAGAAGATTGACAACCATGTCACAGAACTTTTTTCTTTCTTTTGCTGCTCTGGAACATTTATGGTAATTCAAGCCAATGTCCTTAATATCTTCAAAGTACATTCTCCTGGATCTAGGAGAATGTGCTCTTTTTCCATCCAGTTTCCCTTCTAATATTAATTTCTGAATGCCTTCTTGTCTAGTTAGATGTCCAAAATATTTAAGTTTTCCTTCTTTAATTATTTTCATTAATGTTCTTTTCATTTTTGCTTTCTTTAAAACATCTTCATTTTTCATTTTCTCTGTCCATGGTATTTTCAACATTCTTCTGATTGTCCACATTTCAAAAGCTTCTAATTTTTTTTCCTGATTCTTTATTTAGAGTCCAAGTTTCACTGTTGTAGAGAAGGCTTGACCAGATATAGCATTTTATTAATCTTTTTACTGTGTTTATGTTAATGTTCCTTAGAACAGTTTTCAATAAATATATATCAATAAAAGCTATTCTTGCTATCTCTATTCTTTTTATTTCTTTAAGGGAATTTCCTCTGTCTGTAAACATTTGTCCCAAATATATAAAAGACTGAATCTGTTCAATTTTCTTTTGGTTAACAGTTATGTTTCGTTTCTTATTTATTGGTTTTGATATAATCATGCACTTTGTTTTCTTTAGGTTAATAATTAGTCCCATGGCTAAGCTTCTGTTGTAAATTTCTGTGACTAAGTTCTGAAGATCATCTTCAGATTCAGCGATAAGGACTGTGTCATCTGCATACCTGATTATGGTAATAATCAGGTATGCATACCTGATTATGGCATTTCTGAAGTTGTTGAAGTTCCTACCCCCAACTTTTATACCCTTCAATTCTGCAATATCTTTAAAAACTTGTTCACTATATATGTTATACATACAGTAAGAGTGATAAGACACATCCTTGTCTTACTCTTTTGATTTCAAAGTTGTCAGAATATGCATTTTTATATCTTATTGAGGCCATTTGATTCCAGTATATATTTGTAATTATGCATCGATCTTTTCCTTTTAACCCATTATTCTGTAGGATATGTATTAATTTCTTGTGATCTATTGACTCAAATGCTTTGGTGTAATTGATAAACCAAAGATGTATGCTTTTCTGGTTACTGAGGCTTCTTTCACATAATGTTTTCAAATTCCTTCTCTTGTAAAATCTGACTGAGCATCTATTTCTATTGACAAAGTGTCTTTTATTCTTTCTAGGATTATTCTCAGTAGTAATTTTGTAACATGGCTTGTTAAACTTATTAGTCTATATTCTGAACATTCAAAAGTTCTTGGATTTTGAGAATAGACAAAGATGGATTTCCTTAGATCATCAGGGATGTATCCTGTATCATAGATGTTATTAAAAATAACCTTTATGTCATTAAGTGAGTTTTCATTTACTTTCTTTAACAAATCAATAGGGATCTGATCAGAGCCTGGTGTTTTACCTGTTTTCATTTGACTTAGAGCGTATTCTATTTCTTCATATGTAATTGGTTTACCACCCATATTTTGTATATCTGGTTCTTCTGTGCAATCAGAGTCAAACAGCTCTTTTCCATATTCTTTCCATCTTTTTATGATATCTTGTGTCTGTAGTAGCATTTTTCCATTTTGATCTTTAATACAAAGATTATGGTTGGAATTTTTCTTTTTATGTCAGAACTTGGATCGACTTATGCATTTCTTTACTATCGTGTCTGTTGTCCAATTCCTCTATTTCTTTACATTTTTCATTTAGCCACTTGTCGTCAGCCTTCCTGCATTCATTTTTTTTTTATTTTTATAATTTTACTGAGTATTCTATACTGTGGTGTACTTTTCTTTTTTTTGTCCTTCATAAGTTCTAATACTGATTCTGTCATCCAGTATTTTTCTTATGGAATCATTTGCTATCATTGCCCTCCTTCTTAACTCAGTACTGTCATATCTAAGTAGGAAACATTTATATTAACTTTTTTTAAAATTTCTATCAACGTTTCATGACTCACTGCTTCAAATGCTTTCTGAGTCTATAAAGTATATGTTATTACAATAATATTTTAATTCATAAATTGCATTAATTGTAATTTTTTTTACTGGAATAAATTGCTTTTGGTGTTAACTTAAATGGCATTTAATTCTAGAAAACAATCTATTTTTTTTTATTATTTTCAATAGTATTTCTGAAGCATGGGATATGATACCAGCCGTTCTAAAATTTTCACATTCTCTTGCATTATTCTTTTTTGATATCAGAATGAAACATATTTTATAGTCTCCTGATATGCCTGTATCATATATATTCTGTATTATTTCTATTAAATAATTTGTTCCCCCCTATCTCTTATTAACTCAGCTAATATTCCATCACATCCTGTCATTTTACCATTCAGTAGTTTTTTTTATTACATTTACTATTTGGATACATTCAGATACTGCCTCATTTAAACATTTTTTCAAAGATTCCCATGCACTGCTGACATTTTTCCCATTCGGTAACTGATACCACAGCACCAAAGATAGTATTTTCATAAGTAGATCATAATTTCCAGCTATGTAGTTCAGCATGTAACCTGTTCTAATGAGTTCTTCTTTAAGTATACTTGGACTGAGTTGATACTGATCATAGGTTTGTTAGGCCATTCAAAGATTCCCATGTACTGCTGGTTTTCCCATTCAATAACTGATATCATGGGACCAAAAATAGTATTCTCCTAAGATGATCATTATTTCCAGCTTTGTCATTCAGCATGTAATCTGTTCTAATGGGTTCTTCTTTAAGTATACTTGAACTGAGTTGACACTGATCATAGATTTGTCAGGCCAATGGTCATTATATAGTTCTGTCAGGTATTCCTTACATCTTTGTATCTCATCTTTTGGATTTATAATAATATCCTTATCTTTTAACTGTTGGCTTATTTTATTTTGGTAATTAAAAAATTTTATTTTTGAATACAACTACAATTTTATTTTCTTTATCTAATTTCTCTATTACTAAGCAATTATTATTGATCCATAATTAATGTTTATTTTCTTGATCATCTAACTAGAGTAATTATTTGGACAATAGATCAAGTGTTAACTAATAAATATTTATTAAACCCACTAGTTTCACCAAACTTTAGCTGTTGGCATCTTCAGGGTACAAGCACTGGTTAAAAAAGCATTACACAAATATGAATAATTGTAAAATTCTAACAATTATAGTTGCAAACTGAAATAGCATTTAACGTGGATGATACAGGTATCGCGTGTACATGATTAACTAGTTGTTGCTAAGGAACGTTCTGTAGGTTGCATTGAAGTTCATTTCCCATGTTGAGTGATCTAATTAGGGTTTTCCATATCTCTGGGAGTATTAAACCTTGGTTCCTGTTAAGGTTATCAACAGCGTGAGCGACTGTAGCTGCTTCTTTAAACATTATTATTGATCCATGTTTTGCTTCTCTACATTTATTTTAATTTATCTATCTAATCTATTATATTCCTCATTTCCATTAGGGTTATTTTCCAGGTTCTTCATTTATCCATTAGTCCTAGTATTTTTTCTGTCATCCATGGTTTTTTAAATGTGTTTTTTTTTTTTTTTGATGCATTTTTCTGCTGCAGTCAATACTGCTTCTTTTATCTTACTCCATTTGTTAGTGTCTTCTTTCTTTTCAATATACTGTCTTATATTATTCTGAGATAAAGTCTTGGTGTTACTGTTATTTAATTAGCTGTAACCCATTTGAATGTTCTAAACTGTTAGCTATCTTTTTTTAATATTTATTGAAAAATAAAAGTTTGTGGCCTGATCTACAGTCAACAATTGACATAGCTTTTGCATTTATTATTCCGTTTCTATATCTCTGATTATTATTAAATCTATTTGATTAGTATATGCACCATCTGGAGATTTTTTCCTATTACACCTTGCTTTTTCTTTTTGTTCATAAAGTATTTTCAATTATCAATTTATGTTTTAAACAAAACTTAATACATTTATCACCTCCATCAGACTAGTGCTGCAAGGTTCAGTACTGGGACCATTGCCATTTAATTTGTACATAAATGATATAGGAAATAACCTGAAAGAAAATATTCAGTTGTTTGCTGGTGATGTGAAATTAGGTAGAGTAGTTAATCAAGGCAATGTGGAGAGCTTGCAGGATGATTTAAATAGATTGTCAGTATGGGCAAAAGTTAATGGGTGTCAGTTTAATGTCGAGAAATGTCAAGCTATGCATTTTGGGATAAATAGATTACAAGCCATTTATCACATTGATGTCACTGTACTCCAGGAAATAAATGAAGCTAGAGATTTAGGGATGGTAGTAGACAGAGAATTAAAGTTTAGAGGACATATTTCTAAGATTGCTAAAGTAGTGAAGAACACATTAACAAGTACAGATAAGGAAGTTGTCATTCCTGTTTATAAGGACTTGATATGCTCAAGTCTGGTCCCCTGGGTTTCTTGGGGATGAGGAAGTGGTGGAGAGAATTCAGAGGTGAGTGACCAAGATGGTGAGTGGCCTGTGGAATGTTTCCTATGAGGATAGATTGAAGGTGTGTGAATTGCAGAAGTTGGTTGATAGAAGAAAAAGAGGAGATATGGTAGCAACATTTAAGTTGCTTAAAAAGAGTTTTATAGGATAGATAGATGCAGGGGAAATGTTTCAGCAGTCGGCTAGAGGGACCAGAACAAGGGGTCATCCCTGGAAGTTGAATAAAGATGTGTTAGTAGAGGTGTGAGGACTAGAGTTTTTGCCTGGAGAGTAGTGAATGAGTGGAATGGGTTGCCAGAGTCAGTTATGACCGCTTTTTCTGTTAATGGGTTCAAAATTGTGTGGATAGATTGGGTTTCCCACACCATGGAGGTGCTCATATAATAATAATCATTTCTTCTGCGATATCCATATGGACCTACAACATAACATACTCTTTCCTTTCTATTTTGACATTAGAGTCTCCCATAATGATTAACATGGTCTTTTAATCCTCCAATATCTTGGATAGTTTCTTTTACTTTCTAATAAAATTCTTCAATTTCTGCATCATCTTCAGATGTGATTGGTGTATAAATTCATAAAATCATCAATGGTTTTGATTTTGTTTCTATTAAAGCTGATATTATTCTTTCAGATGATTAATATCAGTTATATTAATAACTAAATATGAGAATTCCTTGTCTATACTGAATGCAACTCCTTCCTCCACTGCCTATAACTTTATATTATTTTCCATTTGGAAAAGCAGTTAAAAATTACATACCACCTTTCCAGAATGTCTCTGACAACCCAAATATTTTCATGTCTAATCGTTCCATTTCTCTACACACATTTACTACCTTTCCAGTTTGATTCAATCCTCTCACATTACATGTATCAATTTTAATATTTTGTTTAGATCTTTTATTTCTAACTTTCTTGGTTTCTGAAGTAATCCATTCTCATTTCCATGTAACAAATCTCTGGACTGCATTGAGGGCTAGTCAGATCACATGTCAAATTCGCCTTATATCTGTGACCTACCATAATTAAATATTGGGACTATTACCGTAACTGTGTCCCAAGAACCAATTACAGAATGCATAATTAAGGTGGGACAGGTACCTAGGAAGAGAAAGCACTGCTTTCTCTTCCTAGGTACCTGTCCCATCTTACTCTAAGCAGTGGGAAAGCGACTCCCACTGCTTAGAGTAATCAATTAAGCACTATAGGAGAGATTCGTTCCTAGCCCTCGATTACTCTAATAGCTTCAGAGAGAGAAATGAGGAGGGAAGAAAGAGCAGTAAGAAGGAAGAGTAGGGACCAACCTTACAGATGTAACATTTCAATTATCTGATATAAAATATGGTCCAGCATCAGGTTCTTCAGGGTTGTTCCTGTGCTCATTAGGTGTGAGTCCAAGTTATTAATTTTATTTCTGATCCATTTATAACCTTGCTTTGATCCCAGTATAAAATTACTGGAATTAAATTTCTAGGGAAAAAAAAAAATGAAGGCATTTATTTTATACTACCAAACTTAATGGTATTACTATATAAACATATCAGTGTATATGGTAATAAACTGAAAGAATTTCAATTTATTACACATTAATCACAATGCAGATTTTTTACCTGGCATTACTAAATAGTAATGCCAGAAAAGATTATGATTGGAACATCTTCATCAAATGAGTTACATAAAATAGTTTGTGGAAAGGTTTACCATCTACAGGTTTATTATCTGGCATATATTCCATACAAATGTACAGGACTATCATATTATCGGTCAACAAAATTGTCATCCTTTCAGATTGGTCTATTATTTGTCAGGTCAGTTAATTCTCTTATATTTTACATAGGTAACCAAACAAAGAGCATATTATTGCCATTTCATCAATTTTAATTGGAACAAAAAAAATCATCACAGGAGGTGTCCACTGTTATATAAAAGATCATTACACCATGCATAATGATTTAGGCATGGTGTAATGATCTTTACATGCGATTCATTTATGCTCAGTCAGTATCAGCAATGCACTTTGGTTAGAAACATTTGAGTTTAAATCTTGTCTAGGAAGCAAAAAAAAAAAAATTATAAAAGCCTTTCAACTGAATGGGAATTAGCAAGATGGCAAGGTTTTACCTCCCACAAAACAGAAAAACTGGCCTAAAGGACACACTATTCCCTATTCTGGTGAAACTCCACTAGGAGATTCACCAGATCCTTTTTTCTAAGTTTGACAAAGGACAAACTTCCCTTTTTGGTCTACCCTGGTGTCTCTCAGAGAACTTGCACCTGTGTTTGTCAAACTTTGCCAAACTGGTAGATGTGTAGCTATTTGTCATGATGAACAGTCCCACACTTGCTAATCTAGATTAAAAGACTGATGTCCCACACTCATTTTCTTATGAAACAGCTGAATAAAAAAAAATCCATGAAACCTTGCCATAGCACCACAATCTTGATTAATCTGATGACCTTAAAGTTATCCCTTTATGAGATATTGTTCTTTACACAAACTTCTCTAGTTAAATTATATAAATCAAATGGATATTAAAGCCAAATTATTTCAAAGCAGAAAATGTAGTAACTATGAAAATTTTGTATGAAATTTGACCAGAGAGCTTATGGGAATACACTTGCTGGAATTTACAAGTTGCCCTAGTGTGGACCTTATAGAAGACATGATCGCTTGCCCAAGCATTCATATATTTGCCTTCTACTGATCCATTTTGATAAGGTTTCACTGGCTTGACAGCTGTTTCGAACTGGTTGGTTCTCCTCAGAGACTAGGCAGAAACCTTAAGAGAGCAAAAACTCTCGTTCAGTAGTAAGAAACTCAAAGTGTCAGAGAGGTATTTTTCATAAGCAAACTCTCGGTTGGTGTAAAGTATTTACTAAAATAAAGAGCCAAAAGGCTTCAGTTCAGCAATGCAAAATATATAAATCAAGTGGATATTAAATCCAGCATTATATGTGTTAATATCCACTTGATTTATATATTTTGCATTGCTGAACTGAAGCCTTTTGGCTCTTTATTTTAGTAAATTCTCTAGTTAATTTTTTTATTTACTTTTTTTACAGCATATATAAAAATTGTCATCAGGACTAGCGTAGTTTTGACCATACTACTCTACTTGATCCCTGTGAGGTTAACATGTTCTCATTGAGTCTTTGCTATGTTACTTGTGTCTTGTTTAATTTTAACTTGGTAAGTTTAATTTCAAGATGAAAAATAGCTCACTTTGGCATACAATTTATATACCTAACAGCAATAATTATCATTCCGATAATTCACAAGTGAAGGCTAAGAATCTTCAATGATATGATGTGGAGAGGAGAGGAGAATATTTTGTAATAACTGACCTACAAACTCAGAAGAGAAAATTCCACTGGAGAACAGCACTCATCCACAAAAATGGGGTGCTCTCTAGCAATTTTCTGAAGAGAAATAACCAAGCATTGAAACATCAGGATGATATGAGAATCCAGGTATGAGTGAAAGCCTCCACTTTATTTTGGAAAACTTAACGCAAGGTGAATTTTATTGTAGGAAATAAAATTCATTATCGTTATATTTTGGTCGATTAAAGCACTTCTTACTGGTCTCCCTGTACATCTTTTTTCTGCTCTCCTGGGAAAAAAAAAAAAAAAAAAAAATCTTGTTTTGGTAATCTTTCATCTTCTGTTCAAGTGACCATACCTCATAAGATTAACTCTGCACACAAATTCCTGACTGCTAACATCATATTTTTTCCTAACATACTAATTTTTAATATAGTTCCACCTATAATGTCATCTGTTCACTCCCCTAAGGTTTTTCCTAAGACGAATATCTGTAGTCTCGTCTTTAATTAAATGTTCTATTTCTAACCCAGTTCCATAAGTTAAAACTGGTTTGAACACCATTGTGTATACTACTAGTTAAGTGTTTTTGGATACTTCTATTCTTATTTCATATAAATTTATTTTGCCAACTCTCCACCATATCAGTTTTACTAATTTTGTTGTCTATTTCCATATTTAATTTGCCATCTTCACTAAAAATTTTGTCTAAATATCTGAAATGCTTTACTTGTTTTATAGGTTCTTCACTTAGGAGGCAGATGATGTTTTCAATGTTCCTAGCTATTTTCATAGTCAATCTTTTTATTGCTGATTTCCATACCAAATTAATTATAGCAATTATTCAATTTAATTAAGGAATCAGGTAGACTTGAACGGGATTTATTTAGAAGTATAACATTATAACATCATTGTATAAAGTAAAGAGCTGAATATCTAAATTCGATAAGCACGTCCAATGTCACTTTTTTTCATGTGATCCTGTGCATCTGTAATATGAATTTGTGTCTCACACTTGATCAAACCATCTTCCTGTACTACCTTCAATTCTGGCAGCTGACTTGCAACTCAAACACACTATGTACCACTTAATATAGTAATGTCTTATTTATGCAATATAATTGTAGTGTTTTCTACTAGCATTGTGTTATATGCCTTTTCCAGATCTACAAAACTCATATACAGATCCATGTTATATTCCCTTTATTTTTCAATTATTTGCCTTAAAGTGAAAATCTAAATCCTGACCACTTCTATTTGGCCTGAACTGCATAGCTTGTTCTCAAATTTTATTCTTCACAATTTTCCTTAATTTCTTTATAAGTATGCCTGCATAAATCTTACCTGGAGCATTCGGTAAGGAAATTCATTTTAATTCTCACACTATTTTATTTTCCTTTTTACATAATACCCATCTGTGATGGGTACTATGACAGGTCTACTCCAATTATCTAGAATTTAATCTTTTGATCATGACTTCTGTATTATGCACTACAACAGCAGCAGTAAAACTATTATACCTCCATATTTCAGCATTTTCTGGTCAAAATATCTATTTGAGCCACTTTTACACATTTCAGGTTTTTCATGACATTTTCTACTGAAGTATTGATATGTACTCCGTTCATTCATCTTGAATATCTTCTACCACTGTTCTATCACTTCTTGTTTCTTTTAGCAATCTTTCAAAGTAATTACACTAGGTATCTAGAATATCTACAGTACATCTTCAATATTCAATAGCTTCCAGAACATTTTGTCCAGGTTCTAAACAGAAATCCAATAGGTACTTACCATTATCAGCTTTGCTCTTTTCTACCAACTTTCCTAAAACATTTCCATGTCTGGTATTCATTTCTCACACTGTAGTTTATATCTCCAACAAGGACCAACTTCTTTTTTGTCAACTGCCTTCTCTAATGACTCAAAAAAATTCCTTCACTTCTTTCTTAGTAGAACATTCTGCAGGATCATAGTATAAAGAACACACGTTGTCCAATTCTCCATTTTGATGTTTGTCTACATCACTCTACTTGATAATGCATGCCATTCGAGAAGATTATCCTTAGGTTTAGTGTTGAGTACTATAGCTACCCCTTCCTTTCCCAGATGATTATTGTTGAATATAACATCTCATTGTTATTTAGAAGAATCTCACTTATTTTTTTTCTTTTTTCTTTGTTTCAATAACACCAATTACGTCAACCTGGTTCTTCTCCAATTTTTCTACCAGTCCCACTTATTTTATGTTGATGGTGCCAATCTTTAATTCTGCTCATTTGGACTTGTAGAGGTTGTTCCAAGTAGATGGCTTTTTAATACATTCCTTGGTTCTCTGGCAAAACAGCAGGGGCATTCCATCATGTTAAAATATCATTTTGTTTTGGTTTAAGCCAATAAGAATACAATTTCTTGTATAACCCACAAAAAAAGGAAATTCATAATTCTAGGCAGGTCAAAGTTTTATTCACAAAATTGCAAAGAAAAACAACTTTTTGTTTAAGCACTGAATCTCACTTCTTTTACTTGTACTTTTGTAGAATACCATCAATTTCCTGATATGCATCCTTAAGGGGTATTCAAGCTACTATGACAGACTACATAATTAAGTTGACATTATTATCAATCTCCTATAAATGATTATCCTCCAAATTAGTCAATTACTTATTGGCATTACAATATTGTCGTATCCAACATTTTGTGCTTCTAAGGCTGAATCTAACCACTTAGACCATTGTTTTCCTCTGGGTCTCTTTCCTGCCATCTTGGCATCAAATATCCATTTTGATAAGTGTTTAAATTCTGGCTTCATCTGCTGAGGATAGGTTTAGTGATGGTTGATATTATGAATTAACTGATACAAACTACAGCTTTGGAATATAAAAAAAAAACTAAGTACTGTCATAAACGATTCATCTCCCTACTCCAAAATCAAGTGCTACAGGATAATTTCACAACCTAAATCCTTAATTCACTTCACATTTGAGGTAGAGAAAGAAAATTCTGAGGTAGCATCAAGATTAACTTATCTATAAAACATTGGTTCACTATTAATCTTCAATGATACACTAGAGAAGCTGGAAAACCAATCAGCAGAAATATACAGTTCAAAGTGCAAATGCATGAACTTGAGAGTAAGGTGTGTATTTGAATTTAATGGACACATGTGTATAAATCAAAAAAATGTAATCACCAGCATATCTTCCCAGTTCCCCCTCCCTCCCTCAGTAGATATTAATATTATGTTTCTATTTACAATAAAATATTGTGAAACATAAAGGTACTTACTAATTCATGGCTTTCTTCAATATGCTTTTCCACTTGATTTACAACCATTTTCTTGTCAGCTATTAAGCGTTATTATTTAAAGAAAAACATTTTTAGAAATAGCAAAAAAGTAATTGCCAACTCTATTTTAATAGGAAAAAAAAATAATACTACTAACTAAAATGGATAGACAGTAAAATTAGATGAGCAGTATATAAAAAGAAGTCACAGAAGACATAATATAGTAAGCAATGATGGACTGAATGAGCATAAAATGCAGGCTAGAAAAAAACTAGCCTGAGAAAAGAAAATTACACAGAATTGTTTTGGTGATAAGCAAGAGGAAGAATAACTATGCAACAGTGCTAATCAAATGACTACTGCAGAGATGTAGTGGAATTAATTATTTTACACTTTGTTAGTGTATATCATACTGATATGAATGATGAACTGAACTACAACATTTGGCAAGGTGGCAAATGCTACAGGGACTACAAAGGAAAGAATTTATAAACAAGGCATTAAGTAGGTGAGATGTTAATAAAGTTATGAGGCTGGATATACATTTTGTTTTACACTTACAGAAAAGACCCACAGCCATTCAAAACCATATCTGACAGAGTATGGTGGTTTCTGCAGTGTCTTATCTCTCTCTCTCTGTGTGCATGTGTTCTGGCCAGTTTGCCCATTTTGTGGAATGAAAAATAAGCATCTCCAAGAGGAAAACTCTGCCACCCTGATATGAGACCAGCTAACTCACCTTTAGATGAAATGTCCTAATAAAGGTTCTTCACTAGATGGGATTCAAACCTAGATCCAAGCAAATGAACTATAGAGGTTTAGGTTGAATATATCATACTTATTTTTATGGAATGTGCAGAAGAGTCCTTGACCTGGTTAACGAATCTTCCCCCTTCCTACTCATGTTGAAGTCCAATTATACACCAGTACATAATACTGATGAGAGTAAGGTGTGGAAAATCTAATAATACATGATCTAATTGGCAGAATTTCCTACAACAGTTGTGAATATATACAGTAGATCTTGCTTTAGCAATATACTTGCATTTTATGACAAATGGGTGATGTTCTTGGACTATGCAAAGTTGAGACAGCTAACAGAGCTGCAGGACCAATAGGTTCCATAATTGTATCAATTATGGAACAGGCAACTAAGGCTATGTGGTCAGAGTATATGTCTGTTAAACATTTTCTTTCGGCCAGTGTCTGTTTCGCATGATGAATAATCCAAGTTTTTGGAAGTAAAACTTACCACATTCATAAAACACCAGCTAACTCACCTTAAGTTGAAAAGTCCATGTAAAAATTCTTTGCATCCTAGATGAGTGTAGTGCAGGGGTGTAAAGCATGTACTGCAATTGGTGAAACTGTGTTCCAGGTGGCAGATAAGATTTTGGATTGCCAAATGATGGCTAAAAGACACCTGAAGCTCAGAGGGCATACTCCAAGCATTACAAAGACCAACAACAGAGTACACTGCAGTTATGATATGGAACATGCTAAGTTGAGATGAGTACCACTGTAGAATATACTGTTCAGACATCATACAAATGACTGTGTGCACACCTGGTCACCTTGTTCCGTTGTAATAATGAAACACTGGACAGGTTGCAGAGATAAGTGACTAAGACAATATTAGGACTTCAAAACATTAGTTATGGAGTAGAAGTTCAGTCCTGTGATGAATAATTACAGGATTAATACTGAAAGAATTATACATGGATGGCTTACTTCATCAAGTATTGTGTCTCCAACTCAATCCAATATGTAATGGATTCACCACTGCAAATGGATATTTGAGAATGCCTTTAAGATGAATTTCATTTCCTGATATACAACATTACTATTCTACTAACTAGAGGCAAGAAGTACTTAAAAAAAAAATCAAAGTTTGGTTTCTAGAGTAACATTTCTAGAATGTATTGTTGTGCCCATAACTGGTGAAACTAGAATTCATCCCAGTGTTCATAAACTGCTATACAGCTGCTAACATGAAATCCACATCATTATCAATATAATATTAAACAAAAATGAAACTAAAATTTTTCTTACTATTTTAATTTTGTATTATCCTATGATAAGCTATCATCAAACCACACGAGTTTCCAACTTGTTAGCATGCACCATGAACTAGTTCAATTTCAAAATAAGTGTATCACATAACACTACTGTATGCTTTTTCAAAATCAAAGACAGAAAAGAAAGCATTCTATAACTAAATGAAATGCATAGGCAACTTAGTCTAGCAATCTCTTTATTTCATTATGGGTAATGAAATGAAGAGATATTTGGAGGCAAAGAGTGAATTTCTCCAGTTTTTGAGAGACAACTATATTATGCAGAATGTAACAGAGGGGATGCAAGGATCCAGGGTTTTGGATTCAATCATCTCATCACAGGATATAATTATAAATGGAGTGATGAATCCCCCCCCCACCAATTGGTAGGAATGACTATGAAGAAACCTGTATGGACAATAGCCTTGGGAAGACTTATGAGCAAGGGATATATGTGAGACTACAGGGCTGAATTATGAAAAGCTCAGGAGGCAGATTGCAGTTATATCATGAACAAGGAATCGAGTGGAAAAGAGATCGATGCTGCTTCAGCACTACTAAAGAATTAACTAGCAGAAGAAATGTCTTAATGTATGACAACAAGAGGTTAAATAAGGGAGGTGTGAAATCAATGAATTTAGAGGTTAAGTGTGCATTCTAAAATAAGCAACATAAAATAGTGGTAATAATCAATTGCAACAGGAGTACAGACTCACTTTGTAAGGAGCAAAAATGCAACAAGCAGCAATTATATAACCAGTAAAAGAAAGAATGATTATGGATGAATGACAACTGCTGCAGAGATATTAAGTGAGATATTGAGTGGAAAGGAGATCAATGCTGCTTCAGCACTACTAAAGAATTAACTAGTATTATTAATGTATGATAATACATTAATAATATAATTATTAATGTATTATCATGCATTAATAAGATAGTAGAACTTGATTTATCACATCTTTTGAGAGAATAATCCAGGGAGTTAACATCTGCCTTGACATATTTCTTTAATACAAGCCTATGGTAGGGCAAATTACAAAGGAGTGGAAAAAGAGAAAAATTCTTCCTCTTCATAAAGAAGTGATAAGATTGAAACTAATGAAAAAGTGATAAGATCTACCTATTAAAACAAGGTGACAAATGCATAAGCCAAGAGAGAGAGAGAGAGGGAGATGCATACACATACATAATGATATGTTTTAATTTTTGCAAAGTCCTTTGATAGGTTGCCAGATGATGAAATGTGTGGCAACCTTCAAAGTAATAAATGAAAAGGATGAGGCTAGATAACAGATTTGTGCATTGGACTAGAGACTGGCTGTCTGATAGATATGAACAAGCTGTGTATGAGAGAAGAGGAGAGTCACTAGTGGTGTGCATCAATTATGTATTGGGGCCATTGCCATTTAATTTGTATATTAATGATACTAGGAAATGTTTCAATGGAAACATGAAGTTGTCTGCAAATTGTGAAAAGTTGGGAAGAACTATGAGGAGCAAATACTGTTTTACAAGAGGACCTGAACAGATTGGATGAGTGGGATTACTAGCTCAATTCTCAAAGTATAAAGTTTTAATATTTGGGAAGCAAAGATGGATTACATATCCACTATGGGAGATATGTGATTGAAACTGACAAGTTGGTAATGGGTTATTACTAGATTAATGGTGGAAGTTTTTCACAGCATGATGGGAAAAAAAGAGACCATCCCTACAACCTGTATAAAGAAAGACTAGCAGGGGAGGGAGAGGTGAAAGTAGGTATTTTGCATGGAGATCAGCAAGTCATTGGAATGCATTACTTAAGTGTGGAGATAGTGAATACATTTAAGGCACAGTTTGATGAGTTTTGTCATTGGGTCTTCACATATCATTGGATTTTCACATAATGAGTCTTTAGACCCCACGGAGGGCTGATCATGATATCTTTGTTATTCTAATCTATAGGGATAGATTGATTATGTGTAACAGTTAGTAGTTACTAGCTCATCATTGCAGACTATTTGTGGAAATTAGTCATTTTTCATGAGCATGATATCCTGTGGCCAGAGAGTGGCTAGATAACATGATTTACATTATTCAAGAAACAAGCCTAATGATGCTATAAGTTACTATAATCCAGAATATCAGATGTTTTGTAAATTATTATCATTATTGCAAGGGCACCTAAATGGAGAACATCATCAGCAAATAAGTCTGTAGATTATAATAGAATACAAAAGAATACAAAAAAAAATGTAAGCGAGCTAAAGTGTGTGTGTAAAAGTAGCTAAGCAAAAGTCATGGGAAGACCTCAGTAACAATATAGAAAAGAAATATCAGGAAGGTGGCAAAATGTTCTGGAGGTTATTGAAAATGCTTAAAAATGGAGGAAAGAGCATTGTAAAAGAAATCAAAGATGATAAAGGTGACATTAAAATGGAAGATAAAGATATCCTAGATGTCTAGAGTACTCTGAAAGACTGTTAAATGAAACATACAGTGATAAAAAAAGTAGTAAAAATTTTCAAGAGGAATTCAAACAGGAGTATATATCAATACTTGAGGTAAAATATTAAAAAATAAAAAACTTAAAACGTGGAAATGCAGCCAGAGTAAATGATATTAGACCAGAAATGTTCAAATTTGTAGGTATAAAAGTTTTGCAGTAGCTAAAATGCATAATTCAGATGGCCTGGTCAGAAGGATGAATTCCAGATTACTGTATTCCAGTAATATCCCATCTCTATAAAAGGGAATAAATTGAATATGAAAAATACAGAGTAATTTCTCTATTAAGTGTTCCAAGTAATTCATTTTAAAAATTTATGGAATTTTTAAATGTTCCAAGTAAGATTTATACAAGCATACTTGAAGAGGAGGTTGAGAAAATTTGTAGAAGAGAAACTTGAAAAAGAACAAGCCAGGTTCAGGCCAAACAGAGATTGTCAGGATCAGATTTTAACTCTACGACAAATAGTTGAGAAATCATGAGAACATAGTAAGAACCTGTACTTTGTAGAGCTGGAAAAGGCATATGACAAGGTGTTTATAGAAAAGTTTTTCAAAATGCTACAATTATATGCAGGGCCGGTTTTATCGTTAGGCGAACCTAGGCAATTGCCTAGGACTGCTAAGGCTATAAATATCCACATGTGTAGGTGTGTGTGTGCTTGTGTGAGTATGATAAAATATATAGAGAGAGACCATGTATAGGAATATCTAAATTTTCTTTGCCCAAGGGCATCAGATACTCTCGAACTGGCCCTGGTTATATGAAATAAATGGAACATTATACAGAGCAATACACAATGTATACTTAAGTTATAAGTCAACAGTCAGAATTGAAGAAAGTGCAGGGCAATGGTTTGATGTTGAATTAGGGGACAAGGATGCACATTATTTCAACTATTATTCATCATCTATATGGATCTCATTATGAAAGAAAGTGGCATTAAACCTGACATTAGAATCTGAGCTATCAAACTGAGTTCTTTGCTTTATAAAGATGATGTTGTACAGCCAGTGCAAGTCGTCAGGGTTCTCTAACTAAATTGCATACAAATTGTAACAAATTCCATATGAAAATGAGCAAAAAATGAAATAAAAATGAAATAAAAATAAAAAAAAGATCCAAATTATGAAAGCAGGCATAAACATAGAAAACTTAATGTGCATTCTCAATGAAGAACCCATAGTGCTACTGTTCTCCCAAGTAAAATATTTCAGCTATTCAGGCACAGTTTTTAGTGAAAACAGCAATAAGTAAAACTGATATAGTGGGAAACTAGATGAATAAATTTATATGGAATAAGAGAGAAATTAGCTAAAATACCACAGTTAGAAAGAATTGGTTCGTTGGTTAGTTTATGCTGCTCCATAGCCAAGATTACAGCAATACATAAATAGTCAAGGACAAACTAATAAAATAACAGGCATGTACAGAAACCAAGCCAAGCAATGCAGTATATACATATAAATAAAATTCCAGCCAAGATTACAGCAGTACATAAATAGTCAAAGAAAAATTAGTAAACAATATACATACACAAAAATTAAGTTCAGCAATGCAGCATCTACATATAAAGAAAATTAGTCAAATGTGTTTGACTGTAATTTTACAACTTAATTCTTTGTAAAAGTTTGAGTGTTGTTTGTTTGAGTTTGATCACATCTGCCTGAGTGTAGATGGCTTGGCTAGATAGTGCTGTATTGCATTTTTCACACAAGGGAGGGTCACCAGCCCTAAGTAAATAAGAATATGTAAGATGACTGTGACCTATACAGAGACTAGTAATAACAACTTCCTCTCATCTCTTTCTAAGTTGACTAGAATGCCAATGCTTAATATCATATAATTTGATTGTCAATACTTTAAATTAAAGATTCCAAGAAATTATCTTCTTGGATTTATCCTTTATTCAAGTATAAGCAAACAAAGTTTGCACATGAAATACCTTCATAGCTAGGTTACTTGTATACAGAGATTGATGACTTAACATCAATTGCCTTAGTATCCCATAATGCAATGCACATATCCTTACAGACATGTATAATGCCATGCATTATGGGAAGAGCCACAACCCAAACCAGTTTCAACCTTCACTGAGGTGTCATCAGTGGGAGCCAGACCCAGAAGTGATATCAAGATTGAAGCAATGCAGAAGTCATATTTCCATATACAAGGAGTCCTTGATATAGTTCGCCCACTGTTTGTAGGTCCCTGCTTCGCATCTTTCCAAGAATAGTCGATTCATGCCGAAGGGCAGAAACAAATGAAGGACGTCCAAATTGGTCGCCAACACGCGAAATTATGTGCTTTATAGGTTAAATTTTCCAACTGTTATACAAGCAACATAGTTAACTACAATAATCATAAAAGAGAAGTTAATTTTCCAACCGGTAATAATAAACAACTCATCCCACAATATGGACTGATTACCCTATTATCGGAATGGGTTCTCCTTTTTCTGAGATGCGCAGAAGTGTCGAGGGACCTCTAATCAGTTGGCGAACTATATCACTTCTGAGTCTGGCTCCCACTGATGACACCTCAATAAAGGTCAAAAACAGTCCGGGCAGTGGCCCTTCCCATAAATGCATAGCATTATAGGATATTAAGGCAATTTATGTGAAGTCATTGGCCTCTATATAAAGTAGCCCAGTCATGAAGTTACTTCACGTACAAACTTTGTTTGCTTTTACACTTGGATAAAGAATGAAACCAAGAATATAATTTCTTGGCATCTTTAATTTATAGTATAACCAAGTGAAAAACTTGCAACATCTATCTGTAATCCAGAGTATTTTAGTAATGAGGAGTGACATCATTTGGCTACTTGTATATGGAAATATGACTTCTGCATTAATTCAACCTTGGTATCGTTCCAACTGATGAGACCTCAATAAATGTCAAAACTGTCTGGGTAGTGGCCCTTCCCATAATACATGCTGTTATACATGTCCATAAGGATATGTGCATTGATTGGGATACTAAGGCAACAGATGTGAAGCCATCAGCCTCTATACATAAGTAGCCCAGTCGTGAAGTTACTTCACACACAAACCTTGTTTGCTTACACTTGATAAAGGATGAAACCAAGAATATAATTTCTCGGCATATTTAATTTATAGTACAACCTAGAAAAAACTTGCAACAAAAATCTGCCAATGCTTCTTGCCATGATGACTGCCATTGAGCAATTAGCTTTGATTAAGAGACAACTGTTTCCATCTAAGTGATAGAGCTGGTTCATTTGATTCAACATAAAGACTGAGTGGGTGATGTGTAAAAGACACCAGCAGCCATCTGTATATCCTGATGATGGATGGAATCCAACCATCACAAGTTATTCTGCCTTGTAGAACCACAGACTTGAGACCCATAATCCAGCTTTGAACATATACATGCACACTAAAGATGAAGCAATGAAGTTCAATCAGCACTCCATTCAGTAGAGGATAGAGTGCGAAGAAAATTCAATGGTCTCTTGCATTTTGCTCTTAGTTGACGATCATGTGAGGAATGTAAGTTATATGTCAAAGATGAGTACCAAGACCTTGGCTTCTGTAGCTACTGGAATACCAGTTTGTCCCATTCTTAATTCAGGATCTAGTGATGAGTGCGTTTTTAGGCAGAAGTATACACAGACACATTTTTTCTGTTGAAAACCTGAACCCATTACTAAGAGTCCATAGAGAAACATGACAAATGTTTGCTGAAGTTGTCTTTTAATACCCTCATGTTATTACAAGAGTGACAGTAAATGGTGAAGTTGTCAACATATATAGCACTTCCACAGTGGGAGGAAGCCGTTCGGTGATTGAGTTAACTTTGACAGCAATTTGCATTGTTGGTCTGATTGGATAGTGTATCTGCTCTCCAGCCAAATGGCTGCAGGTTCGAATCCCACTGTGGGCATGGATGTTTATGATTGTCTGTGAAAATACTAGGGGTGGTGGTGGAGGACAGTAGAGGGCATAGGTGTAGATAATGATGGTAGCTGGGGTTCATTGCAGTTTGTGGATTGAGTGCTGAAGATGGAGAGTTGTAGAGTAGGTGCCCTTCCTCAACAAGTCTGGACTCCTTGGAGGTGTCACGTAATAATATTAATAATAATAATAAATAGTGTCAGACTTAAGACAGAGCCTTGGGGAACACAGTGGTCTTTGTTATGTGGTTGAGATAGTGTACTTCCCACTCTGACTTGGCTATCCACTGTCAGCCTATTTAAATCATTCTGCAAGATCTCTACATCACCCTTAATTATCAGTAAAACAGCTGAATATCTCCATTGAAATTATCTTCTTTATCATTAACTACAAAATAAATAGCAGTGGTTCAAGTACAGACTATTACAGCACACCACTAGTCACCCTGCCTTCACCTGGATTCTACTCCTCCATATGCTACTTTTTGGTATATATCAGCCGCCCTTGTATCCATATTGCCAGTTTCATATCATCCCCATTTGTTCCAGTTTGTGTAAAGTTCAATGTGAGATCCTGTCAAATGCCTTTGTAAAATCCAGCAGTATTATCATGTGGCCATTCTCTTATCCAACTGTGCTGTTACTATTGCAAAAAGTTAGTAATTTACTAAGGCATAACCAACTCTTCACAAAGCCATGCTGCCCTCTCATAGAGTATCACATTCTTATCCACCCATTTTTGAATTCTCTTTCTGACCAACTTTTCCAAACTTTTACCATCACTCCTGAGATACTGATTGGTCTATATTTTACTGCCGTAGCCCCTTAGCCTTAGTCCCTCCTTTATGCAAAGGAATTATTTTGCCCTCCTTGAGATTGGCATCGTAATCTAACTATGGCCTTTGTCTTGAGCTCTTTTCAATCTTAAGACTCATTATATAACTAGGTTAAATATATTGCAGTCCATTTCATGCATATTCTCTTATTACAGTAATTCTTTCAATTATCTGTCTACTGTGTGAAAACAATTTCTCTGTTGGATAACTGAAAGTGTTAGACAGGAGATACAATTACATTGTAATATACCAGAAGTCTACCAGAAATGACACACTGACCCAATCAGGTTTGGTTAAATGAAGGTTTGGACCGTTGAATGTCAGATAATTAAGAGATCAACATATATTATTATTACTATTTCTGCATGACACCTCCAAGGACTCACTGCCGAAGGGCACACAACTCTACTACACAAACACTACTCAATGTCTCTCCTACTTAATCCTCCAACTATGCATACCACCACCATTAGTATTTTTTGCTGTATATATATGATCATTCACTCTGTTCGGCTTTATTTCATGCATTAAAACAATAATTTATAATAAATTTTCACAATGTGCTAAACTATGTTTATGAAGGTAAAGCAATAACCAAAGTAAAATGTCATAAAGCATGAAACATATTTCTCATGAATCAGGTAATGCCACACAATTAATCACTATCACATTGCAAAAAAAAATAAATTAACAAAAAAACAAAACTGTTGGTATGAAATGCTTGATGACTGAATATCTAAACGATACGCAACACTGTCCTAAGAGCATCTAATTTCTTTCCACTCACAAAATAAAAATATAAATAAATAAAATAAGCTGAATGGACTACTCCACCAATCAGAATATAGGTTAAAAATAAAAAATAATAACAAAAAAAAAAAAAAAACACCACGGAATAAATTGAAAGAAAATTATTTCAGTGGTTGCTTCAAAGAGCTGGAAAAGGTATCAAAAATTAAATATTATTATTTGACACCTCCAGGGAGTCCAAAGACTCATCGATGGAGAGTGTGCCAACAGCATCGAACGATTGATCCCTTCCAATTACTAACCGCGTTCAAACTTGCTTAACTTTTTGCATGAGCCATCAATAGCAGAGGCTCTACCAATCAACAAACCATCATATATATCTTTAATATAGTATATTATATCTGTTAGCAATGCCTCATTACATAACTGGGACAACAGCTACTATTTTTTAATCATAAACGCAGTTTATATACATTTTATTCACATGTAAGCAGGTTTTACTTTTTTTGTTTGTTTGTTTTTGGTTATTAAGTCGGTAAGTAAAAAAATTGGTAGAGACTCTGCTGCCGTCAGTAGCAGAGGCTCTGCCAATCAACCAATCTTCATATATATAAATATAGTATTTTATATCTGTTAGCAATGCCTCATTATATAACTGGGCCATACGTTTACTTCTATAACGGCTACTATTTTTTAATCAAACGCGGTTTATATACATGTTATTCACATGTAAACAGGTTTTACTTTTTTTTCTTTTTTTGTTTGTTTTTGGTTATTATTTAAAAGCCTAAGTCAATTTAAGCAATTCGGTAAGTAAAAACTTAGAAAGTATTGAACATATAAAAATAAAAAATTCAGTATATATAAAACAGTACTGAACATATACTATATATATATATATTCACTCACTTCCAGAAAGATTCGGAATCCTTCCAATTTTTGACGTTATATCAGCTGTCAAAGCAGCATACTGCTGCTCAAACGATTCCATCAGTGACGCCATGTTCATTAACGGTGAAAAAAAAAAGAAGAAAAGAAACAGGTGATCAGATGTTTGCTTCTGGTTGACAATTGCGTCACTAGGGTATACATATAATTCCAAAATATGTATTTCAATAATATATGATATCCACTTCGTCCAAACACTCCACAAAAGAAAGCAGTTACGGTCACAGAAAAATTTCGAATATACAAATAATGCTAAATATTTTAATCACGTATGCAACCATTTTAATTATACTAATTAAAATTAAAATGGGTTTGATATACATGAAATGTTAGGGTTGACATATTCTTAATTACTAAACCAGGACAGCACTATTCAAAATCCTGGAGGCAAACCCGGACGTTCAGCTTTTTAAAATTTTCTAGGACAAACCGGAAAGATGCTATTAATTAATTTAAGAATTTACGATTTAGATAAAAGGCATAAATTTTTATTTCTTTATTTTTAATATAAGCGAATAAATAAAAATCTCTATATAAAACAAATTACTAGTTGTGGTGGTGTTGGAGGTGGGCGGTAGATGGCGTTGATGGAGATGATGCGTAGTAGAGGTTAGGTGTAGAGACAGTTGTAGGTGTCCTCCCGCGATGAGTCTTCGGACTCCTTGGAGGTATCAGGAATAATAATAATAATAACAATAATAAAACAACTCATTTCACTTAACAAAAAATATGTTTATTAATTAAACAAACTTCCATTCTACAATTTTATAATTTTCTGAAATAACTACTTATTACTCATAGAATAACTTGTTAAGAAAGTAGTAATATTTGAATAAATAGTTGAAAACGTACTTCCGCTTTGGCATCTTTATGGATATCCGACACACACACACACACACACACACACACACACACACACACACGCGCGCGCGCGCGCGCGCGCGCGCGCAGGTTATATATCTACTTAATCAATATGCAGGTTGTGCAGAAGGAATGCTATACAGTTTGAGGACCTATGGCCTGAGTTTGATTGAAGGAAAAATTCATACAATGCTGATGGACTGCACTTAAATGGATTCGGAGTTAGGCGTCCAGAAGGAACTTTTTCAGTGAGGTTGTGGAAACACAAAATCAGAAAAACTAAACAAATTAGGGCAGATGCAAAAAATATCTGTAAAGGCACCCATGAAGCAAATGAGTGTATGAAGTTGTTGCTGGTAGAGGCCAGAGTGCCGGGGATAATGTGGCAAGTAATTAGTATGGGGGATCTCAACTTCGGAGACATAGATTGGAAGGGGAAAAAATCCCATGACAGGAAGGAAATGGAATTTATACACTTACTGAGAGGTAATTACTTGAAGCAGAATGGGACAGAGAGGGCTCAGAGTACGGGTGTTGGATCATGTTATAGGATCAGAAAAACTGCCTGTAACTATGGGAGGTAGCAAAACATATGGAAATTCCAGTTAAGAAGGGGTAAATGTGGAACACGAAGTAGGGGATTATGATACACTTAGCAGACAGCTTGAAGCAGTACCATGGCATAAAGATCTGCAAAGAAAGAATGCTCACAATGGATGAGGGATAGTCAAGGAGTGTATGGAAGAAGAAATATCACACTGTACACACAAGGTCAGGAGGATAAGGTAGGAGTAGATGGATGAGTAATATCATTAAGCAAGAGCTGCAAAAAAAAAAGATGTAGAGAGGATAATTTTAATGAGCGCAGATGGTAAAGAGCAACAGAAGCTCACGAAATCTTTAGCTACTGAATAATCATTTTGCAAGGGTATATCATTCAAGTGAAGATATTGTCATGCAAAGGTGACAGACACTGTTCCAAGAACAGAGGTTAATGAATATGAGATAATTAGGATATTGCGGAATCTGAATGCAAATTCATCAGTGGGATTGGATGGGATATCGACTCCATTTTAAAAGAATGTGCATGGTAACTGGAAAGGACTTTGACATGGTCAGTTCACCTGGATTTCTTGGGGATGAGCTAGTAGTGGAGAGGTTTAGAGGAGAGTAACCAAGATGATGAGTGGTCTTTGGAATGCTTCCAAAGAGGACAGAATAGCTTGTGGATTGAAAATGGGGAGGGAATGTGATAGAAATTTTAGGTTACTTAAAGAATGAATGCAGGGGAACTGTTTCAGCTAGAGGGGGCAGAACAAAAGGTCATCCCTGGAATTTGGGTAAAAATGTGGTTATAGGAGGTGTGAGGACTAGATTTTTTGCTTTTTGAGTGGTGAATGAATGGAATGGGTTTTGAGTGCTTTGTCTTTAGTTGTTTCAAGGAGAGGTACGACAGATATTGTCTTGATAGATTGAATCTCCCACAATGAGCCTTAGGAATCCATGGAGGAGTCCACACAATAATGATAATACTATTATTATTAAATGTATGTTCATCAAGATGTGAATTGTAAGTACAATTCTCATAATCTTAGTACGACTAACACTTGCATTTGTTTATGAAACATTTTGATTGGAGCTGTAATATGCTATGTTGACAAAAATATTTGAACACCTTGCTGTGGTTAAAAAATGTGTTTTAATCATATTTCTAGTACCGAGTTGGACTACCTTCGGCATGAATGACAGGTACATCGCAACAGGAACATTGTTTCATTCCTCACACTAAGCTACTCCCGTTGCTGATGCTGATGATAGCAGTTGTAGTTTGCAGCGAATTCAGCGTTCTAATTCGTCGATGGAATTCTGGTCTAGGATCTGAGATGCTCAGTTCAACACTTCAACGTTGTTTTATGGAACCTAGTCTTGGACATGCAGTGAAGTATATGGCATGGAGTGTTGTCATGCTGAAATATGAAAGGATCATTGCCGATGTACTTCCGCAATGTACAAAGGATGACGTTGTCCAAGATGTCCAGGTAGCCATCAGGCTTCATGGTTTTGGTACATACACCAAAGAACTGAGCCCCATCCAACTGAAACAACCTTATAGCAGTACCAAGCCTCCAACAAACTTGATAGCTGGAATGATGCAGTCCTGCCAGAACTGTTCCATGAATAATCTCCAGGTCCAAACACAATCATTAGAGTGAAACATTTGCAAGTGTGATTCATCTCTCCCGAGAACCCTCTCCCAGTCACCAGTACAAACGTCGGTTGACATTGGGGGAGGTAATGTGTGACTTTTACATCAACTCTGCCTTAGTAACCTAAGAAATGAAAACTTGGTCATTTTTAGTGCCAACAGATGTCCCTGAAGCATATTCCAGGTTGACTAAAAGGTCCACCGCTGATGACTTTCTGGATGCTCGAACATTCCGAGACAGAGCTCGTTGATTTTAGTAAATGGCTTCCCAGGGTATTTTACTCCTGTGGTAGCACAATCAACTTTCCATCTACGAATGACATACATAACGGTGGATTTCAGTATGCTGATGGGTAGCAATGTCACAGAGAGAAAACAATGGCTATGACAATCAGCTGACATCCCAGAATTTATTCAGTTGAGCTGAACGTGGCATATTGATATCGAGTATAGTGCAAAACATGAAGCACATCCCACCTTTTATTACCAGATTGACACAGACAGTCCCTGAATATTTGCATGTGGTAGGATTCGAAATTTGCATGACGCATAAGGTATCCAAATACTTTTGTCAACATCATATATTTAACATTCTACCTTCGTATAATTAATAATACAAAAAGAAAGGCAACACAGTTTTATCACTATTATTACTCTTGTATATGAGTCTTGAGCATTGAATCTTTTGACTCGGTGGAGGTCTGGTATTAATAATAATAATAATAACACGGGTACCTCTCTGGACTCCATAGGGTCATCATCGGAGGTCTAGAACATTATGCAGCAAGACCTGTACAACACTTGTCATAACTTGTCATGCAATTGTTCACTGACAAATCACATACAAGTGACTCTGGAAATCTATTTCACTCCTTCACCTCTCTTCAATCAAAAAAAAAAAACACTGATTAATTAGTGGTCCTCACACACACTCATTAACCGTGTTCTTACTCAATTTCCATGGATAAATTCTAGTTTACCTCACATTATTCAGCCATTGACATACTTCCTCCACAGCAATCCTACAAATCTTCCACTTTCTAAGCAACTTATATGTCTCTATCATATTCTCCTGTAATAGCCAGCTTCTGTAATAAATCTTCACTCTCTCTCTCACTCTCTCTCTCTCTCTCTCTCTCTCTCTCTCTCTCTCTCTCTCTCTCTCTCTCTCTCTTCATATACAACATCACACAGGCTTGTCCCATTCTACGGTGTCTGTGGAGCATAACATAGACCACTCATCATCCTAATCACTGAACTCTGGATCCTCTCCACCACTTCCTCATCCGCAAGAAACCTAGGTGACATGATCTGTGAGCAATAATCCATATGGACTTTACCTATCAAAGCCTGATAGAGAGTAATAATAAGCTTTGCATGTCAGAATGTTGTTCAATACCAAGGTAAGACCAATACCAATACTAAAATTCTAAGATACCCAAATTGTCCCTTTCTTATAGCATAATTCCATCAAAATTATAAGCCATTGGACATCTCATAAAATTAAACTGGATATGTGTATATTCATTTTCATTGAACTGACGCGATGCGTGCGGAGTCAGACTACTTCGAGAGACTCCACTCCGGTCCAGTCTCATGCTTAGAGGTAACTTCCATCAAAACATGAATGTAAAAAGACAGGATCCGACGGAATAGGATCGTTTATCGATACAGCATTCTTATAACTCGTAATTTGGTATATTGCGTTTGGGCCACTAGCATCTGTGACTGTTTTGAGAGATGAAAAACTGGACTTTCTGAAAGAAAATGTCCATGCACCTTGCGTTACAAACCTACTGAATTGCACAGAATCTAGTAGTCATTTAGAACCCTTAAAACAGTAAGGATTTTCGTGCATAATGATTATGATTCCTGCAGCATTCGCAGTAAGCTAGCGCCCATAACTAGATATAGATCTGTATATGTGCTGGAAGTTTTTAGAATTTTATGGGAAGCTTTTCAGGAGACGCTTACCTCTGTGCAAAAGAATTAAAAAAGAAGGTACGTACTATAAACTGCGTACAGAATTTTGCACTGAGCAGAAAATGTAATGTGTTTTAACTGTATATATGTAAATGCCATGTATGATAATAATAAAAATATTATTATTAAAAAAGTTCATATTCAAAAATTATTATTATTATTATAATTTATTATACAAAAAATTGTGTTAATATTAGACGAATGTGTTGTAAATACAGGATGACCATAAATTAACTTTCCCTCTTTGGAGGTATCTGTAGCTAAAATTAATACACGGAATGAGACCGCATTTTATATTGAGACTTACGATGGCATGGGGAGATGAATTCCGCGAAAAAAATATTTAGTACCAAAAGTCGCCGATAGGAGAAATTTTGGCGCTGGAGGAGCCGAAAGCAGTCAGATATTTGCAGTAAACCCAGGCAAAAAGTATTATGCAAATTTTACTGTGCGTATGTGACAGCAGCCTCACCTATTTCACTTAAAAAGGGATTGGGAACGTTCAGGCAGTTATTCAAATAACTGAGGAATGAGTGACGCGACTGTCGCTTACACCATCGAAATATTATTCCATTTTATCTGGCTTTAATGTAATTATCCGCTTGTTTTCAGCTCCATCAGCGCCAAAATTTCCCCTATCGGCGACTTTTGGTATTAAATCTTTTTTTTGCGGAAATCATACCGTCAAAAGTCTCAATATAAAATTTTGTCTCATTCCGTTTATTGCTGCCTCTCTCTGTGAAGTTGCTGTGCTGTCTGGTCTTGTATGTTTGAGGTAGAAGCTGTATATTACCGCTTTCGCGGTGATGAAGAGGTAATTGCAGAATGAATGATTATTTGACTCTGAATGGACGAGATTGGGATTCTCCTCTTCTGTATGAAGACTACCACAGGTGAGAGCTGCCGTTTACCGAGACAAACTGATTAATTGGGTGCTGACTAGGCATTCCAAGTAGATATGCTGGACTGTTCCTGATTGGTAGCAGAACAGGCAGTTTCCGAGTCATCTCAGTAAAATTTTCGTAATAGAGTTGGAGTGCGTAATATATTGTGCCACATTCTCCACTGAATATCTGCGTCAGGTTTGATGGCTCTTGTGCAATATGGTAGATCCCAATGAAATAGTGTTTGATGAGATGATGCAGGATTTTCCAATAAAGTGCTTTGGTTCGACTGTAAATATTGATATATACAGGGTGTCCCAAAATTCACGCAAAATTTAAATTTAGCGCCATTTATGCGGTAAAGTGTTGCCAACGAGAAAAAAAAGACAGCGTGACAGCTGAGAGTTCAGGGTTATTAAAAATGGAGCACTATACGAAAGAACAACGCATTTTCATTGTTGAGCAATATTTTAAAAATAATGAAGGTTTGGCAGCTACAGTTCGCAATTTTCGTACAAAATATGGTCGGAATAGTGATTTAACTTCATCAACTGTGAAAAGATTAATTAAAAAATTCAAGGAAACTGGATCAATTAGTGATCTTATACACTCTGGCCGTCCTTCAACAAGTCGTTCAACAGAAAACATCGAAGCAGTTCGTGAGAGTGTTGCTGAGAGTCCAGGAACATCAATTCGGCACCGTCGTCTTGAATTGGGCATTTCGAGAAGCTCCCTACAGCGTATTCTCACGAAAGATTTGCATCTTTATGCTTGCAAAGTTCAATTGACTCAAGAGCTGAAGCCTACTGATCACACACAGCGAAGAGAGTTCGTTGAATGGATTATGGAACAACAACAAGTGGATGCTTTTTTCGAACAAAATCATCTTCAGCGATGAGGCTCATTTTCATCTTGATGGCTTTGTTAATCGACAAAATTGTCGCATTTGGGGTTCAAAAAATCCACGAGTGATTGTTGTGAAACAAATGCATCCACGACATATCACTGTTTGGTGCGGATCGGATTTTGGGCTGGAAGTATCATCGGTCCATTCTTCTTCGAAAATGCAGCTAGTAAGGCAATAACAGTTAATGGTGCTCGCTATCGCGACATGATAATCCAGTTTTTTGTGCCTAAATTGCAAGATATGGATGTGGACGACATGTGGTTTCAACAAGACGGTGCCACATGCCATACAGCCCGAGAAACAATTCAATTACTGCATGAGTCATTTCCTGGTCGTGTAATTTCCCGTTTTGGTGATCAGAATTGGCCGCCCAGATCACGTGACTTAACGCCGTTGGACTTTTTTCTTTGGGGTTTTTTGAAGTTTAAGGTTTATGCCAATAAGCCCACGACCACCCACGCCTTGAAGGAGGAAACTGAGCGCTATATCAACGAAATTCAGCCACATTTATGCAAAACGGTCATGGAAAATTTCGACAAAAGAGTGCTTATGTGCCAGCAAAGCCATGGAGGCCATTTATCCGATATGCTATTCCATGCATAATCCTATACTGCATACTTTATGAATCAATAAGAAATTACAATTTTTAATTAAAAACCTGTGTTTTCTATCAAAATTACTTCTTGCGTGAATTTTGGGACACCCTGTATATATATGTTAAAGATGCCAAGCTATTTTAAACCTGGTTTTACTCCATATCCCAAGTAAGCAAACAGACAATTAAGTCAAGTTTGCGCCTGCACGTAGTGCAAGTCTAAGTGACCCGTAAAGTAGTACAAGTCTAGGCAACTCGTGGTAAACTTGATTTTATTGTCTGTTTGCTTACTTGGGAAATGGAGTAAAACCAGGTTTAAAAGAGCTTGGCATCTTTAGCATATATTATACCTAAGGTAAAAAACTTCCTATATATATATATATATAGATATAAAAGAGCTTGGCATCTTTAGCATATATTATACCTAAGGTAAAAAACTTCCTATATATATATATATATATAGATAGATAGATAGATAGATAGATAGATAGATAGATAGATAGATATTGTATTTTTAATTTAATTATATATATAATTAAATATATAAATAGTAGTGAACCAATTATTTCAATTTACAATAACTTTGGTTTTGGTTTCGATTTTCGTTTTAGTTCAGTATTTTGATTGAGTGCGGCATGTTTAACTATCTCTGCGATGTTTATTAATAGTGTTGTGCATTTTTAATAATATAAACAAGTTGACATTTGTAGTGTTTTATTCATTTTGTGTAGCTATAAAATGGATACATCTCCAAGAAAGATTTCAAAAATATGTACTCTTTCTCAACACACATCCATTACTCATTGTCAAAGAGTGTGCTGTTCATTTGGGTACTGTTAATGCGATTTTAAAGAGTTTTATTGAGATGGTACCTTTTCTCCTGATAGAAAAGGAAAATGTGGGTGAAAAAGGAAAACTACGCTTACTCAATATCGTTTACTAGTTATGAAAAGCAAAATGAATCCAAGATTGTCTGATGTAGACTTAAATAGTGACTTGGCAGCTAGGGGGATTAATGTTTTTCTGACATGACAGTCGGTCGAAGATTGTAGGAAGCAGGGGATTGCACACACACACACACACACACACACACACACACACACACACACACACACACACACACACACACACACACACACACACACACACACACACACACACACACACACACACACACACACACACACACACACACACACACACACACACACACACACACACACACACACACACACACACACACACACACAAAGAAACAACTGTTAACGAAAGCTATGCTGAAAAAGAAGCTACAGTGGAAAAAGTGTACAAAGATTGGACTGAAGGCCGATTCTCAGATGAAAACGATTTCTTTGTCCAAGGAGAGCAACTACCCTGTGTTCACAAGTCGTGTGCGACAAGCTCCTTAACACCCAACTAAATATATACTGAAGGTATGTAGAAAAGTGACTAATCTTCCCTGAGCTAGCCACCCTCAGTAGTGGCACGTGCTGTGATGATCTTCAGCACCAAATCATGTGTGTTATGTATCATGAATATATATTTGAAACTGGAAAAAATATCGTTAACACCCATGATGCAAAATATATTATAGATTTGCAAATAATTTTTCCTGGGCGAGACCTTATTAAAAGAAATTCAATTAGAATGGAAAATATGTCTTAAACCAAGGAAAACTTCCTTTTTTTTTGTCAGGAGACTTGTATATTACGTTTGTGTGTGTTCTTCTAGCTTGTTTTCCTGTTTTGCTAGATTAAAACCTATAATTTTGGTAGGAACAGTCCTTCTACTGCCGCATCAGTTTGTCTAAATTATTATTCTTTGCGAAGTTGTTTGAATTCAAAGATATATTTCTAATTGAATGAGAAGTATCCTGAATGGCAATTCTCCGAACTACACTTCTCAGGTTTCAGAAGAAAATGTCCGACTTAACTAAAACAACGTGAAATGACTAAATTATTACTTGATTGCTATTTCTGGCATGGTCGAGCGGATAGCGTCTCTTTCAGTCCCCATAGGTCATAGTTTCGTATCCTATTGCAGGTATGGATGTTTGTGAGTGCTATAAATTTCATCGCTCAGTAAATCACTATCCTCCTTACTAGAGGTCTGAAGTCGATAACTTTCCGGACGTAATCGCTAGAGAAATGTTTCAAAATTATTTAATCCTCAGCAATTTTAAAACTAAAATTATTAATTTAATTTTGATGTAATTATTTGTAATATTTAAAATTTTCAATTATCAGTATATCAGCTGGCCTCATCGGAGGATGAAATATAATACAAATCATCTGCAATGACTCCAATGCTTGAATAACAAAAAAGTGCGCCGGAATTTTTATTGCAATCGAAAATTTGGAAATATAGTATATATTAAGTTAAAGAAAGTTGAAAAAGTTCTACAAAACTATTAAAACTAATAAAATTAAAACCTATTCTTACATAAAGTCATTAATTATGACTTTATGTAAGAATAGGTATTGATGAATCTTAATTTTTTTACACCCTAATACAGGTCGTTGTTTGAAAAAATTATATTGACAATGTGTGATTAATGTCCAGACATATTATTGTATGTTGCACATTAATTACGAACTACTAAAATGAAACACGATTTGAGAACTAGGCTAAACTCAAACAAAATCTGAAAGTACTAAATATCACACAATTTAAGACTAACTTCACAATAGTTAGTTTGCAACTAGATCCTGTGTAATCATAGTATTACATATACACCTGGAAGATACGGGTGGATTTGATGTTCCCAAGACATCCGTTCAGTCGGTAATCATCCACTGCTTCTGTATACTAATGCATATTGGTCACTTAAAAAAAAATAAAAACAACAAGAATACTTGTATTGAAACATGTCTGTCATTAGTGACATTGGTTAATCAATTACTTGGGTAATTGATTAAAAACATTTCTTTATCGCGAAATTAGATTCAATAGCAAACGTTTACAGCCTGTTTGCTTCCCAGCAACAGTTGGAGGAGCTAGCCACCCTCAGTAGTGGAACGTGGTGTGATGATCTTCAGCACCAAGTCATGTGTGTTATGTATCATTATTATACTAAATTCAAGCATCCAGTTTAAGATAATATCCAAAATTACTGAACATTGCGATAAGTTTTGTGTAATCCAGGTAGATTGTAACACAGAAGGAATTACTCTCATAGATCACTGGATTTGAAGTTGGAGGAAGAGGTTTGTTTTATAATATTTTTATGAGTATTCAAAGTGATTGTTTTCATTAAGTATCTTCTTAAATTTCCTAGTCAATAGACAACATATCTTCCATGAAATAACTAATATAAATGTAAGAGGCGAGCACTTACTTTTGGAACTCGCACTACACTCTCTGTCCAAAAAGAAACCGAACTTTTCGAAAATAGAAGAAACTAGTGGCGCCACCTGTTGTATCTTTTTGTTGTCGAAAGCGGAAACTTCATTAGTGTTGTGTCAGTTTATGACATGTGCTTCATTAGAAGCCGAGTTATAGTGCCAAGAGTGACAGTGTGTTTTGACGAACGGTCGGAAAATGAGTTTCAAAAGCGAGCTGCGATTGGCTTTTGTGTTAAACTTGGTTAAAGTTTTACCGAAACGCATCAAATGCTTCAAAAAGCATACGGTGATGAATGCTTATTCCGTACTGAAGTTTACGAGTGGTTTAAGCGATTTCAAAGTGGACGTGAGACGCTTGAAGAGACGAAAAGCCGGGCGGGGCGTCCAAAAACTGGACTGAGCGAAGTTAAAATCCGAAAAGTCTGTGATTTCATCAAAGAAAACCAAAACTCGTCAGAGTGATTGAAGATGAATTGGGGATTCCAAAATCAACTGTGCACAACATTTTGACCGAGAGTTTTGGCCTTCGTAAATTGAATTCGCGATTTGTTCCCCACAAGTTGACCCACGACTAAAAAATGTATCGAATTAAACACTGTAAGGACCTCATTAAAACCGCTCGTAAGGACTCAAACTTCCTTGAAACGATCGTTACTGGTGACGAAACGTGGTGTGTTGAGTATGAGCACGAAACAAAGTGCCAGAGTGCTGAGTGGAGACCACCAGAAGAGGGGCATCCGAAAAAAAGTCGCTTGGAGAAGTCAAAAGTAAAGACCATGCTGATTTGTTTCTACGATTCCAAGGGCATTATCCGCAGAGAATTCGTTTCGCTTGGATAAACGGTCAATGGTGAATTTTATCTCGAAGTTTTGAAGCGCTTGATAGCGAGAATTCGTCGCGTATGGCATGAATATCGTGACGACCGACCATTCGTCAAAACACACGGTCGCTCTTGGCACTATAACTCGGCTTCTAATGAAATAAATGTCATAAACAGTTGACACAACACTAACGAAGGTTGCTGCTTTTGACAACAAAAAGATACAACAGATGGCGCCACTAGTTTCTTCTATTTTCGAAAAGTTCGGTTTCTTTTTAGACATAGGTTGTATTTAAGATAACAATATATACTTGTTCGAGTTTAAGACCACACAACGGATTTAGTTGCCCGTTATACTCTGACGCATATGTCATTCATAGCCTTGTAATTAGCTGTCAGTGACGGTTAAGGGCAGAGACCAGCTGTCTACCTATCGTCCAAAAATTTAATTTTAAAAGAGCTCAAAGTACTCTAATTGGGAATGAAAGGTATCAAGAGGATTTACGAGCCACTGCAGGCGCCTTTGCAATATTAAGATGCGTTGCTTGCGCTGTTACTTAATAAATAAACGATATGCATTAGTGTGAAAAGATAAGAGATTACGTTCACATGATATTATTAATATCCCAAGGGTAGCGTTTAAAATCATAAATGTACCCATCAATAATCGTGCGTAACTTGGGTGAAGAAAAATGCATTGGGATCTTTATGTGAAACAGTGATTATTATATTTAATTGACAGAAGAAGAATTTTTGAGAGTAAAGTGATTATTAAAATTGCTCACGAGTCTTAGATAGTAAATTTATTCAAAATAGGGTCATTTACTCTCAAGTTTCACGTGGAAGGAAGGATCGAAACATCATTATTATCATTTTTATTACGCGACACATTCAAGGAATACAGAAACTCATACTTATTATTATTTTTTTTTTTTATAAACTACGTCTCTATCCATATCTGTACTATGTAGTATTTTTGTCTGTTAATTGGGTGTGTTCTCCTGCAGATTTACCTGTATGCTGAATGAAAAAAACTCAGATTTTGAAAGTATAAAATATACACCTCCGTATGAGATTGGCTAACTTACCTTCAACTGAAAAAGCCCATGTAAAGATTCTTTCATCATGACGAGAGGGGGCGCGATATCGCCTGTGCTATGGAGACGCTATGGATAGCATATCACCAATCTAAGAGGCGGAGTTCGATTGCGAATGCTATTTAATTATTTTAAGGTACATTCGCACCTTAAAATAATTCATAAATTAAAAAAAAAAAGAAAGAAACGATACGAAAAGCACACGAATGCGATGAGATGGGAAACATTCTTCTAATAGTAATTAACTTTTTTATTTTGTTTTCAACTAGTAAACCGCAAATAAAAGTAAGGAGATTTAAACGTAGCGCAATTTCACATGTAGAAAGTAAACAATATAAACAAATAAAGAATAAAAATGAATGTGGCAAGTAAAAAAATATATATATTCTTCAAAATAACCGAAATAATCAAAGCAAAGCAAAATAGGGTGACAGACATCCTAAGAAAATGGTGATGTGTTTGTAATTTGTATAATAATAAAGTCAAACTTGGCATGTTTTTGGGTTATGTTCGCTTGTAGGTTAAACACACAACACTATACTTCAGTTTCGTGCACCTGTTATCTTCCTAATCTCGAGATAAAATTCTGTTTCTGAGCGCTGACGGTCCTTTGCGATATGCATGTAGAAATAATAAAGTAATCTTATCTAATATTGTTATCTAATAATAATATTGTTATAAAGATTGACCTCTCGTTCAGTTTTCATTAGATAACTTGGACTTGGATTCAACCCACTACTCATACATAGATGCAATGACATGACACGCGCGCGCGCGCGCGCGCGTGTGTGTGTGTGTGTGCGCGTGCGTGCGTGCGTGCGTGCGCGCGTCCGGTTCTTCCAATAGTAACCGTACCAAGATGTTACTTACTTTTTACATGCTCTGCATACAATGCATACGCTACATGTAGCAGTGGCGCACTCAGGATTTAATCTTGGGGGGAAGACGACCCTCAAGATTTATTCTTGGGGGGGGCGAGTTGAGTAGACGGTTTGAAAACAGAGTCTATGCATTGCATACGACCTATGGTTGAGCATCTGCAGTTATCGCGAATGCATGATAACCGTGATCTCCTCTGGCCGGGCTCGGGCAAACGAAGTAGCGCTTGGTCCGCCCGAGCACTACCTCGTTCGGCTTGCGTTCATAGCTGCCGCGATTAAGAGCTATAGGGTATTCCCACCTTATGTGATCGCTAATTCATAAGTAGTATAGAAACAGAAGACACGACACAACATAAATAAAAAAAAATAAAAATAAAAACTTAATTTTAATTAGGAAAATATTTTTGGAAAATTTTCTAGTGTTTTTTTTTTCTTCTTCTTTTTTTGGGGGGGCCGGGCCTTCCCCCGGGTGCGCCACTGACATGTAGAATTTAAATAAGCTATTAGTATTTATATCCCTTTTATATTTACATTTCTGTATCAATATTCATATTTGCATTTATATTTTTACATCTATATGTACATATTCCTACATTTACATCTGTATTTATATTTACATATCTACATATATGTTCACTATATAATCTGGCATTATAAGTACTTTATATTACATTATAAAGATTGGAAGTTGATTCTATTGAAAAAATAATAATTTGACTAATACTTTTGGATAAGTATCTGTTTTGACCCTGGCCCCTCGTCTCATGGAGTGATGATGTGTGTATTAGGGGCATCTGGATGGAGTCCAGTAGCTAACAGTCATAGAGTAGGTGATTGACAGTCTTTTGAAGGTGTGGACCACAAACACAGGACGGTGATTCCAGAATATGGAATATATAGGTAGTGTCTTAATCTTCCCATGTCCGATTAATAGCGTAGATAAACCTTCAGAGATGGCGTTTATTTTCAGCCCGAATCTGCATCTAATACTTGGCAAGATTTCTTTTGTTGTTGATCCTTTTTTAGATGTTTTCAATTCTTCTTCCCACAAATTTAGGCTTAGTTCTGTATTAATATGGCTGATTTGGAAATTGAAATTGAAATTAAATAAAATTGAAGAAGCGGTACACAAATGATAATATATTACAACAGTGATGTTTGTTTACAGCAATACAAGTGATAATGGAACATAGAAAAAAATACTATATTTATCATAAAAATATAATACATCCTCTTAAAATTATAATATCGCCACTTGAACAGTGACGCAGAGACTGATCTGTTAAGGAAAAGATTTATGATAACAAACAGGAAAAGGAAATACTGTATAAGGAAGTGTACAGTTCGTGTGTTGAGGTTTAAGCGCTGTGAAGAATTCATGTTGGAGGTTTAATGGAATATTATCAGCACTGAGAAAGGAATAAAATTAATTTTAATACTTCCAATATTTCGTGTCCGTCACAGAGACATCCTCAGGGATTACAAAAAACTTTTTATAACAACACAACACACAAATACAATACAATAGTGAGTGAAACTAAAGTCCTATCTAGGTAGTGTGCCGTCTGTGGGTATTTGCAGGAGGCCTAGGATGCAAAGAGGAATCTCTGATAATTAATGTTTCCCAAAATTTGAGAAGTTTAATGCAACCGTATTTGTTTAAATTAGGTTGGTTCCTGAGTGCCGATGCAGATTCAAAAAAACAGTCTTTCTCTTTTGAATTTACTATAGTGGAGCATGGTCGTTTTTTTCCAGGAGATCCTGTGGGTAGTATCCAAAACATGATCTGCAAGGCCAGATTGACCATAATCGTGATTGCAGATGTATGACTTGTGTTCTTCTAACCGGATGATAATATTCTATTAAACCTCCAACATGAACTGTACAGTTTTAACTAGGAATCGACTAAATATCGTCGTAAAATGTGAGATCCCTAAAAGTGGCGCTTTCATTTCAACTCCAGTGGCGCTGGAGTTGAAATGTCATCATCATCATCATCATCATTATATAAACCTCCAGTCTTCATGAAGGTTCTTTCATGCAAAGAAAGCAAAATCAGAACATCCATTCCTAATAAGCTGGTTCGTTCACTTGTCAATATAAACATACAGAAACATCATGGCCTGTCTTCGTCCACTGAAATGTATTGTAATGGGAAAATTCAGCATGATTGTGGTCATATAAATGACCAATAATACGGCCTTTTTACTGTGTATTTCCTACATTCTGAACTTTGTCTTTACCTCTGTTGAAAGAAGAGCCATATTAAGACTTACAGATAAGGTATTAAGATATGGATAAAGCGAATAAAAGCATTTCTTATCAGAAACAAGATAAACAAAACTTCAGACGCCTACGTTAGTCTCTCAGGATAGAAAATAAGGCAATGGGTCTCAATCTTTTTGTTTCGACTACAACTTAGCCGCCGACGAAATAAACCTTGTACTTCAACAAAATCATATATTTATTTTATTGAATTTTTTGTTAACCTCATATGCAATTTTTCAAAGAAGCGAATGTAAATTTATACTTATGAAATATGCTGCATCTCAGTTGCTATACAGCTATAATGAAAAAAAATAGAAGCATTTATCTATTTAAAACGTCATTAATGTACTTTTCTTGATGTCTTAATAAAATAATTTTATTGAAGTTAAAAATTCTTAGCACTCGATAACATGCTACGCCGTTTTTCTTCAGTAGCCTTTCTTAAAATCTTTTAGATTTTTTGAGATAAATGAAATAATGAATTACGTGGAAGAGAATTCAGAAAAGTCCGACATTGGGACAGAGATAAAAAGGAGTGGGAATATCTAGAATAATGTCTAATCACGACAAAGTCTAATTTTTATTTTTAATTTCTGGAGGGAAAACATTGACAAAAATTGAAATTTAATGTCAAAAGTTTCAAAGTTTATCATATATATATATATATATATATATATATATATATATATATATATATATATATATATATATATATATATATATATATATATATACATAATACGATTATCTCCATGAGAACAGGAGACTCAACTTATCCACATAATATTTATCAAATCTCTTCTTGAACTTCACAGATGAAGCACTCACAACTTCGGCACTCACTCGTGGCTTATAATCAGAGATAGTCATGGGCAAGCTATCTATGATTGGCTACAGGTGGAGATTGAACTGCCCACTCAGACTCCAAAAGCTAGATAGATTTAAAAGGCCTTGCCTACTCCCTATAACGGAATAGAAGGATTAGCTGATAATAATAAGAAGAACAATAATAATAAGCAAATGCCTTTTTATCCCAATCTAGCTTTTAGAGACTGAGCGGGCAGTTTAATCTCCACAGGTAGCCAATCAGAGATAGCTGACCCATGACTATCACTATTTATAAGCAACCAATGAAGAGACAGGCAAACAAGTGCTGCCATCTCTTGATACCTAACTCTAACAAGATATGTTACTGTCTGAAATAATGCGAATTCTACGGTCGATTTTCTTGAGTTTACGGGACGAAAACCGAGTTTCCGGGAGAAAAACCCGCTTGACAGTGCCAGAGAGTAACTAACTTGGGAACCCTTCAAAGATAGGCTTAGAAAAGTTCCTCCAGTCGGCAACTAGACTTGAACTTAAATCTATCTTCGGGCGGCCTAGCAATAATAATAAAATTATAAATTCAAATAAAACTCGAAACCGCAAAGAATACATTTGAAAGTTCTATGTATTCCACTTTTGAAGGATATTTTGTGCTATGCAAGCCAACTACATATAAAGTTCGTAATTATAAAAAATAAAAATAAAGGAATAAAAGGAGTTAGCTGATTTAGTTTGTAATTATGGCTTGCAATATATTTTGGAAGTTAAAAATGCTTATCCATAAGCTTAGAGGTTCGATCAATAAAAATATCAGCGTCAACAAAGCACAACATAACTTTTGTCTTAAAACTAAAACTGATATACATTCTAATGTATACTCGTATTTACAATAAATATTTTGTCTTGCATAATTAACTAGTAATTTATTATTATTATTATTTTAATTTTTACTAATGTCAATAAGAAATATAAACAACTCTCCCCCTTTTTGCTTGTTGATCTTTTCGCCTTTCCCCCTGCCGACAGTTCCAAGAACTCTAACAGAACACAAAGATGGATGGCTTATCGCTGGAATATCACGCGTGTAAAGAATAAAATACAATAACCAATGATATTCTGAAACTGGGCAAAAGACGTGTGATAGATAGGAGAGAGAATTTCGGCACTTGAATTTTTACGATAGCTACAATAAATATTTTGTAAATATCGTAAAAGTTAACTAATTAATTAACTAGTAATTTATAAATTTTTACTAATTTCAATATGTAAACATCTCCCTCCCTTTTTTGCTTGTTGATCTTTTCGTCTTTCCCTCTGCCGACAGTTCCAAGAACTCTAAGAGAGCACAAAAATGCTTATCGCTGGAATATCACACGTGTAAAGAATAAAAGACAATAACCAATGATATTCTGAAACTGGGCAAAAGACGTGTGATAGATAGGAGCAGGGATTTCGTCACTTGAACCGTAAGTGGGAAGGGAGTGTTCTGATAACCTTTCTCGGACTTACTTTCCAGTGAGACTTTGCGCGGTGTAGTGGTTGACTTTTGCAGCTTCCGGACTTCTGACAATTTTAAGGTAATTAGAGTGCTTTATTTTACTAAACAACTAAATTAGAAATGTATACTGTAACTAAAATGAAATATAATAATGGAATTGAACAGTAATGAATTTATCGGTAAATTCATTACTGTTTTACGGATCACGAACTATTAACAGCGTAAATTGTCACATATATATGTTTCTCTCACTTATTCCTGTAAGAATTATTCAAGGGCTAGCAAATATCCAGATTCATTACTTTCATAAAATAAGAAGAGTGCATAACTTGCTGATACAAAATTGCTGTGTGCGCGGAAGGGATGGGGGTGCTGATGCTTAAATATTGTTTATATATTTGTGGTGTACTACGAAATGCGAAGACTTTTCTCGCAACAAATATGTCGCTTCCGTAAATATCTCAGATAGTGTTCAAGTTAAATTGCCGATGATAAAGAAAACTATTATTATTATTATTATTATTATTATTATTATTATTATTATTATTATTATTATTATTATTAAATCATTCGTTAATTAGCCATGATTAAAGCTTTTAATCACGGGACCTGTTAGTTCGCTACTGCTGATATCGCTCAAGTGGTTAATGAATATAGTATAATATAGATTTAAAAATCGAAACGTAAGTGGAAGACATTATAATATGATGAGGTATGATAGGTACTGTGTTATTAATGATTATTTTCTTAATCCCATGGTGAATTTGATTACATTGTGCGAGGTATGATGGGTATATTGTGAACGATGTTTCTGGTCCTCCCGCGATGAGTCATTGGACTCCATGAAGATACCCGTTAACAACAACAATAATAATAAATAATTACGGAAGTCACTTACGTAAATGAATTATTTATTACTGTAGACGTTTCGGCTATGTTTAATAGCCATTTTCGATAAAGTTCTACACAAAACTTATTTTCTTTTGGAAAGATTGTATAAAGAAAGCTGCGAAGCCCACATTCACAATCTTAACCCTTAAAAACAGTTGCATTAAACGTTCTCAATTTTGGGAGGTTATCCTAACTAATACTCACCATTCATGTGTTTCATAAAAATTGTAATTAATCAATTTTTTAAATGTAAAATACTTATTTTATTTTTTCATTTTAATTTATTCCTTGATATCTGTTAATGTAGATGGAGCTATCCTCCTGCAGTCGATAGCTCATATGATACACGCGCTTTCAGTTTAATTGTTAGTTTTTATACTTCGGTGTATCGAAAATGGCTATGAAACAGCCGGAAATTCTACAGAAACAAATAATTCATTTACGTAAGTGACTTCCGTAATTTTTTATTATTATAATAGTATAATATAAAAGACAGAAGAGGAGATAAAAATTGTATTTACTCTTAATGTTTATGGCAGTGTACAGAATTGTTTTGCCTCCACAACTACCATCATCAAGATTACGATGACATAAAACTTATTCACTTGCTGTCAAATGTAATCGCTGTTATCATTATTCGTGGTCTGAACTCGTTTCATTTTCGTTTTTATTCTTCTGTCTTAAAAAAAAAACGCATTTCGTTTTTTAACATTATGATAATGTTATCTATAATATTAACTCACAGAGCGGCATAGGTACAAAACGTAGCAGACTAACAGTATTCGATTTGGGCAATATTGCCGAATCTCAACATGTTTTCAGAAGGGAAATTTCGCGTTCTGAAAACATGTTTAGATTCGGCAATGTCACCCAAATCGAGTACTAATGTTATTCTTTGCTCATTCTGTACTCTCTGAGTTACACCTCACATTGTGAACTCTTCATTCAACAACCTCCTCCTCCTCCTTATACGTATATTAGGCTTAGTGGCTCGTATAGGCATGGCCTATTACAAATTGAAACCGCGACCGTTTCGAGGATAAGGCGGTTAGCCCTATGCCTCTCGGTGTGTCCTATGTCTGTAGATGCGTGTGTTCACGGGGACCGGTTTGCCTATTCTGGGGGACGAAAAATCCCAGTTTCCCGGTGGAAAACGCCATATGAGACCGGCTAACTCACCTTTCGTCGAAAGAGACCAGATAAAGACTCCTCACGTCATGAACGGAAATGGAACCCAGGTCTTTCCGACTAAAGGGCTTCGTCTATACCGACTGAGGCTACATAGGCTCTTTCATTCAACGACATAACACTGAAACTATTCAACGAGAAACTGAAGTTTCGGTTTTCAAATAAGACATTTATCCTATTTATCTTGTCGCTGAGCTAAACCGTTGCTCATTTGAATATTTAACCGCGTAACCAAAAATCTAGTTTTTGATTTTGGACTACATTCATCCGGTTTATCCTCTATAGTCTCTCGTTAAAAGTAAAATTTATCACGTAGGGAATATGAAGTTGAAATCGAAATCGATAAAAATAAAAATTTTCTGAAACTGAACAGACTGATATTAAGCAGTAAGTTAATCAAACAAGGGAAAGAAAATTGCTTACGAAACTTTATACTAAGCACGCCTTATGACCATACCGTGTCTGTATGTCACGGTCGTCGACAGGGTGTAGCATAGAGGCAGTCTGCCTCACCGTGCAGGTTAATAAGGACGCTTGTTCAGCCATATTGCGGTAGGTGCCGTCGTAACGCTAACAGGAATTGTTAGCGTAGCAAGTGCGGAAAGAAGTTTTTCCAAGCTTAAACTGATTAAAAATTATTTGCGAACAGCAATGACCCAATAAAGATTGGTTGGTCTAGCAACTACAGTAATCTCCCGATTAGTGCGTCATTTTTTTTTCGATACCCAAATTCGATTAGTGCGCCTATATTACATCTTAAAAATAAATGTTACAGATTTTAAAAATTTTCTGTCTATACATTTTTATGGCTAACTATTTAAAAAAAATCACTCACCAGGATGAAATAATTTAGTTACCGATTTAAAACATTTTACAAAGTTATTTTTAATGGCATACTACACTACTTCCATGTACTGTACACTATGTTCCAAATTTTTACCGCCAAAATTTATGTCGTCTGCCATAGTACACCCACAGATCGAGACCCGTCGACACTTCTGCGCATGTCACAAAAAGGAGAATCCATTCCGATAATAGTAATCACTCTGTTCTTTTGGGATGAGTTGTTTATTATTACAAGTTGGAAAATTAACTTCTCTTTTATGATCATTGTAGTTTTTAAAGCGGTGACTATTTTGCTTGTATAACAGTTGGGAACTTTTATATATAAAGCACGTGTTGGCGACCAATTCGTACGTCCTTCATTTCTTTCTTCCCTTCAATGATAACGTCCAAGAGTTAATTAAATCTCATTCTGAAGAATTGAGTGATTCCGATCTGCTAAATTTAGATGCACAGCGGGAAGATCCCGAAGAATATGAAGAAAATTTAACTACTGACAGTCAGCCAAAAGAGATTTCACAGAAACAATTTGAAAATATTTTTCGTACAAGCGAAGTTTTTAAGCAGCAATGCAGAGGCTGACCCTGATGAATAGAGAAGCAGTAAAATTTGCAGAAGAGTAGAAGAGGCAATAGGGCCATACCGCCGGTTGTATGAAAAAAAGAAACAAAATGCCCTCCAAACTATGTTAGCTCAATTCTCTGTTAAGAAGTAGAATAATAAATCTATATTCTGAATATGTTTCATAGTCTTTCAGCTTCATGGTTTTCCTTTAACTAGACCCTGAGACATACCCTAATTATTTTATATAAAAAAATTAAGGTTAAAAAAAGAAATTTGAGGAACGAATTATACTTTTTCCCATAGATTATTATATTCGATTAGCGCGTTTTCGATTAATACGCCTGTTTTAAAGAACGCATTAGGCGCACTAATCGAGGGATTGCTGTATATCGACAGAGGTGGACATGGCTTATAAATTAAATTTAGAAGAGCTTATAAACAATTGTATTGTGCGATATCCCCGTAGAGCAAACATTTAATTAATATTATTATGTAATCGTTTTGCATTAATGTTTCTCTTGTAATAAAAACAAAATAGCAATTGGAGATTTTCTTATATTTTAGTCTTATAATCCATCAGGGGCTATATTTAATTGTTTTTGCCTCAGGGCGCGATCTAATCTGGCGACGGCTCTGGTGACGGTATGATCATATGGTCACGTATATGTCAGTTGCTGACAGTAATATGAAATCCATTTTTAAATCCGGGTGAAAAAAAAAAAACATACTCCGTATGAGTCCGGCTAACTCACCTTTAGTCGAAAGACTAAAGGTGAGTTATTAAAGCTGTAAACCATCACAATGATTAATGATATTACGAATTATAAATACTGCATGCACTTAAGAAAAAAAAATGGAACGTGTACAAATGTCTTCATAGTCTATATGACACGAGCATAAGTCACATCTGACGAAATAGGATGGCTTGTCCTTTACCCATAGTCTGTGATGTCTATAAATTTCGTACGTTATATGCAAGGATGATAAGCCCTTCCACCTCCACATGAGACCGACGAGTAACTTACCCTTTAGCTGATAAACACTATAAAGATTCCTCCTGTCATCGAGAGGAATCATGATCTTTCCAAGCATCGCGACTTCCTCATAATTGAACTAAGAAATAATTTTATTAAAAAGTCCGTAATATAAAAAGAAAGAAAAATATTAGCATGTAATTAAATCTTAAATACCGCTGTGTCAGTTCTCCTCAGTTCTTGTATGCACAACTCAGTTATTCTTAGATAGATTTAAGTAGCTTGAACAGTCTCCTCGCACGTTTCTGTTGAAATCACAGTACTGTATTCATTAACTTCGAAGTTTCTGATTGGTAACATCCATTTTTAAAATTTTAAGTGCTCAGCGATTTCAAAAGAGCAGAGGATTTTTAATTAATGGCGAATAGTCCAATAAGATTATGGTGCGGTACTTTTAACCTTTTAGTAAAATCCTAAAATTCAATAAAACCTGATGCGCATAATAAAGAACACTTTTGCAAGTAGAGTATATTCCAGATATAGAATATTCCTTACTTTCTTGTTAAAAAGAAGCAAAGATACAAGTATCAGAATTAAGTTCACAGTAAGTCATATTCGTCAAGTCAGCTTTAACAGTATTTAATTGATGCTTATATATATCGATGATTTCGAATTATCACAAAACGATTGGTGTTTAAGTACGCTCGTATGTCGTTAATTGAGAAAGCAGACGATTACCATAAAAATACTTAGCGGTGGTGTGATCGGATAGGAAAGGCTTTAAGTGGATGATATCTCATAGGTTTGCTTCTTTTCAACATGGTGCTATGTGTTTTCTCCGACTTGTGTAGTTAGCTCTGTATGCTAGATAGTAACCCCCCCCCCCTCTCCCGTATGACTGTCTATACAGTGTAGAGGTAATGTTTATTGCAATGTTCACAAACGTCTAAGTATAAATTCCTGCATTTCTTAAACTTGCATAAATGTTTTTCCTTTGGGAATTGTCAATAAGATAAATACGATGTTTAATTTAATTGCAAATTATTGCAGTGTAAACGACAATAAAAAAACAAAACAAAGTTACTATTTTTATGCTCTTTGATTTCCGGTAGATTTTCTTACCTTTCCAGGTGTTTTTATCGGTTGTTTATAACGGGAGTTAAAACTCGCTTTTACTATTTAGTTAAACAACAAAAACAATATTGGATCTTATCGCAATTGAATTCAGCATCATTGACGTCGTCCTCTTTGATAATCACTCTGTTAATATTATTGTTATTGAATATTGATGAATATTAGTTGCGTAAAAATCATCAGCAACTTCTCTACACATCAACCTAGACAAGAACAAGCCCATAGGATTCCCATACCTTATATCAAAGGCATCTCCGAACGGCTCTCGAAAATCATGAAAAAATACAATCTTGGAAGGCATTTACGTGATGTTGGTTTTCATAATTAATATAAAAAAAATATCCAGGTTATGTATGTCATTAAAAAAAAAAAATAAAAATAATTAATAAATAAAAAATTATATTAAATGTTTAAACTCCTTCGTGACTTATGGGTCACCCTTTATAATTATAACTATATATTACTATTAATAATAATAATAATAATAATAATAATAATAATAATAATAATAATAATAATAATAATAATAATAATAATAATAATAATAATAATATATATAGTTATAATTATAAAGGGTGACCCATAAGTCACGAAGGAGTTTAAACATTTAATATATTTTTTATTTATTAATTATTTTTATTATTTTTTTTAATGACATACATAACCTGGATATTTTTTTTATATTAATTTTGAAAACCAACATCACGTAAATGCCTTCCATTTTCGGCTTTACAAAGACGGCATGTTCTATGGCATGTTTCTGGCTGCAGCCCCCTAACTACAGCTCTTGTGAAATTATTCGCTCGCCAAAATTATCAAAATAGAATTGCACGATTTTGGTTCGTTGTTGGGTTATGAACTTTTCCATGATTAATTTCTCAAACGTTTCTTAGAATACCTGAAAAAAACAATAATAAAGTGAAAAAATGAATAATCAAAAGAGTTATTCAAGTTTTAAACTCCATGACTTATGGGCCATGCTGTCTATCCTACTCCTGATAGCAACTTGCCTCTCTGGTGGACCGAGCAGTTAACGTATCCGCTCTCCAACAAACAGGCCGAAGGTTCGGATCCAGCCATGGGCATGAATGTTTGCGTTTGTTTTGAGGGAGGAGATGAATGTCGTCGTCCAGTGTGAGACCACCGTCCCGCTTATTAGGGGTATAAAGCGGCTTGATATAAAAAAAAATAAATAAATAAAAAAATCCGTGTTTGGTTTCTGGAGCGAGAGTTCCCGTATTATTTAATCCTTAGCCAACCGATGGCACTAGTGTACTATAGATACACCACCCTTCTTTGAGTTGAACGCACAAATAAATAAAAATAAAATTATATCAATTCCACACACGAGAAATTAGAGACGTCCAGCTCATTAACACGATGGGTGGACAGTGGTTAAGGAAGGAGAAACTTATTGATGTACTTTTTGAATGGGTGGAGGTCAGTGGCAGCCGGTGAAATTTTAAATAGGTGGTGCTGCCTGCCTATTCAAGATAAAAAAAATATTTTTCCTAATCAGTAACAATTTGTTAATAAATGAATCTACGGATTTATTTATTAATAAATTGGTTACTAATTAGGAAAAAAAGATATTTTTTATTTTGTATAGGCAGCACCCCCACTTAAAATTTCACCGGTCGCCACTGGTGGAAGTTGTAGTCCTTAAAAACATTTTCGTGAAAAAAAACATCTGCTCCAGAGAGTAGAGATAGATGAAATGAAATACAAGAAGGAAAGCAGATTCAAGGGGATTTGCTTTTAGACTATGAGCAATGTTGAGCAGTTGCTTCTGCTGCTGATCGTGTTCTTTACAGGCCTAGCGGGAAGTGTAGAAATAATGGATGTCAGAAAGTGCTCTGTGGGTGAGCGAGTCGTCTGTGAGAAACGGAAGGCCCCTTAGCTCAAATGGTATTGACGAATTCCTTTGTTCGGGTTCGAATCCCATCTAGGATAAAGAACCTTTATAAGGACTGTTTAACTGAAGATGGATTAGCCCGTCTCATTCAGAGGTGGAAGGATTTTTCCTCCCTGAAATTGTGTTCTTCATCTTGCAAAACAGAGTCAGCAAGAAGGATACACGCAATTAACAAATGCAATATAATTGGCCTCGTAGCCTTAGTTGCTTCATCCGTATTTCAAAACAATCCAACTAAGTCTGTGAGAAAAATAAAGGGATTATGGGATTATCGATTAGCCGAAATGTCCCCTTCTGAACAGCATTGCGTTTTTTTTTTTTTTTTTTGAGTATTCTAAGGTTAGGCGTATTTGAGATTTATTATATATGCTTATTTAAAAAATATTGAAAAATAGTTACGAGGAAATAGTAAAATATCATTTTAGACATTTTCCAATAGTTGCAGGAGAACGAAAATAAAAGAACTGGAGTAGTAAAACAGTTAACAATAAAGCCAATTTTGTATTCTTTGTGGTCGAGGGAAAACTCGCATACAAACTTACGCTGCCTGTAAGTGCAGCGTAAGTTTGTATGCGACTATGAATAACATTTTAAAAACCAGAGAAATTAACTCTTCTTCTTCTTTTTTTTTTTTATTTTCTAATGGCGTTTTGATCCGGTTGTAATTAGGAAAAAACACACAGAATATGTTCTAAATTAGAGGATACACTGTTCTGTTGATATAAGGAATCATCATTAAGTAATTTAAACGCTTTTTCGTTGTAATTTTGGTACCCCTCATCTCCATATATATATATATATATATATATATATATACTATGGGGGTTCCTCCCCCCCCCCCCCCGAGTTCCGGGCTGGTAAGACAAAAAAAAAACGTGACATAAAAATGTTTCACATTTCTGCTTATCCTTTTATATATATAAAATATATAAAATGAAGTCAACATGGTTGCACAATTTCGATATAATAGCAACAATTTGAACATTTTTTTTCTCAGCCAAATCACATAAATTGGCGTATTAAAATATTAATTTTAATATTATGATTTTTAACGTCCTTTCTAAATAAAAACAAACCAAATGACAGACTTATTCGCCTTTTGTACAAATGCTTCGTCATTTGTTACTGGATTTTGAAATTAGAATGAAATAAAAATAATCATTTATTATTCTTATTTGTCTTGAAATTTCTTATTTGGGTAGGACGATAAACGCGTTCTGCATGAGTCCGTATCTTATTCCTGCCCAGCATTCAAAACAAACAGACAGTAGGATGCCAAATTTATTTCCAGTACTGATTAGGGAAAATAAAATTTGAAAATCGAAGTTACGTGAATTTCCAGAACGTTATTGTTTAGGTGAGTGAGATCGTCAGGCTTCACATACGTGCGTATCAGCCATTTTAATGTAAATTTGTACATCACTTTTTTTTTCTTTTTTTTTTACGTACTTTTTTTTTTTATTTTGTCGGTCTGTAATAGCATCAGGTAAAATGCGAAATATAAAGAACGGATACATGGGGATATCAACCAGACGAATCGTTACAAATAGCGTAGGAAATTTTGTTTCGACTTGAAGTGCGATGAACGAAGTCCAGTTTAAGCAGCTTACTTTGAAATATCAGTATAACGGTGAAAGTTCGAAGTCTAAAATTTCATAACAGAAATCGAGATCTACCGTTCTTGTCTTGAGACCACACACTCGTGCAGAGTTCTTATAAAATGCACTTGATTTAGTTGGAAATATTTCTTTCAGAGAACACTTTCATTGCAGATTTAATAAGACAACTGAATACTAATTTTTAAATTATTCATTAATTTATCCTCGTAATCCAGTTCCTTTTAAGAAATCTTTGAAATTATTTGAAAAATAGAAATTGTAATTTCGGTATATTATTAAAGGTTTTGAAGGGAAAGAAAGATACAGATTGGACTTGTATTACGACGAATTCTCTTTTCTAAGAATCTGCCATAACTGCACTTAGTACTTTCTTAAAAATAAATCTGAAAAAAACAAAACAAAACAAAAAAAACTGCTGTTTGTATTTCGAAATAATACAAGAGGACTGAAGAGACAGACTCAATTTATTTTTCCTTTTTTTTTTTTTCGCGATCTTCTGCTATTATTACGTTCTTGTTTGTCAACCATTTTATTACTATTTTAAGCGCCTTCGAGGAGCGACAGCACATGCATTCTTCGGTTGAAGAAGACTTGTGTTCGATTTTCGTCATCACTACAGAAATCTTTACGTGTTTTTTTTTTTTCCTTTTTTTTTTTTTTTTTTTTTTTGTCTTCTTCAATTGAAGGTGAATTATCAATAATTTTTTACGGAGATAGCAGGGTTTCTCCCTCCTGGATAGTCGGAGTATTTTAGCTTCCTCGAGTCAGCCGAAGAATGTACACAATTAACGGGCACAAATATTGTGCGTGTTAATTGTGTAGTATAGAGTGTAGGGTGGATCGTGTAGTATTGAGTGGTCTCCAGCATTGAGTTCATGTAATAATAACATGTAGTTATTATTACAAGTTAAATGTAATAATAACAATAAGTTTTAAATGGACTCACCGTCCCAATATATACTTATATTGATTGTGGAAATGTATACATACTTCACTGAAAACGTGAAGCCTAACTAAAAAAAAATCATACGAAGGTTGTAAAGTAGTGGCAACATGTGCACAAAATGTAAAATAGTTTATTTATCAAGTCTCTTCAATTACACCCCCTCAATGTAATCTCCTGCCATGTTCTGCGCCAGTTTCCAAATTTGTGGGAACCTCTGGATATCATCATCAGAGTGTTGCTTGTTGATATCAGAGATGGTGCGGCCTACTGCTCGAAGAACCTCTTGTACATCACCAAACCGCAGACCTCTGAGGGGGACGGGGGCTTTCATTTTGGGGAACAAGTCCAAGTCGCAGGACTCAGATCCAGTAAATACGGAGGATGTTCCAATACTTTCCATTGCCATCTGTCCAGCATTTCTATATACACCAATTGCGACACATGGCGTCGTGCAACAAACACGGTGGAGATCCCGTAAAAAATGAAATGTGGTCGTTTTCTCCTTAAAGCTGAACGCAGATGATGTTCCAGAAATTGTCGATAGTACTGTGCGTTAACGCTTTGCCCTTGGGGCACAGCATCATGAAGAATGAACCTTGAACATCGTAAAGCGACTATCAGTATGATTTCCATTTTGCTGGGATTCTGGCGAAGCGTTTTTTTTTTTTTTTTTTTTTTTTTTTTTTTTCATGGGATGATCCTGAATGGCGTCATTCGTTGGCCTGTCCCTTCACTTCAGGCTCATAAGCCCTTGCCCAAGTTTCATCAATCAGGAATAGGAATGCATTCCCTTCATTTTCGTGAAGGGAATGCATTCCTATTCATATCGTTCCAGATGGAGATAAGAATTTTTGCATCTCAATCAAGTGATGTGAAACCCGAGCTGAAAATTTGCGCATACCGAGCCAAACACTTTGGTCCTTTATCCCAGTTTCCTGGGCCAACTGGCAAACGATCTATCTCTGATCAACCGCGAGGAATCCTCGAACAAGCTCAACATGCGGGTCTTTCTGCACGGCGATTATTATCTGGATGATCTCGTCTCATCCGAAATGCATTGACCCATCTTGCGAGGGTCCAGTACGGTAGGACTCTATCGCCACAGGCTTCTCTAAGGCCACGATAGCATTCGCTCTCAGTTTTACTTCATGCAACCTGGACCTTGATCCAGGATCGTTGTTCTAATCTTGTGAACATACCTTAGAGCAGGGATACCCTGCTATGGCGCATGCGCCAAAAGTGACGCATTGGACCCAATGATAATAATACAAAAGTAAGGCTATTTATGCAAAATATAGCCTTACTTTTGCATAAATAGTAAGGCTATTTTAGTAAGGGGGCGCGTTGAGTAGACGATTTGAGAATAGACACTACGCATTGCATACGACCTATGACTGAGCATCTGCAGTGATCGCCAATACATGATACCCGTGATCTCCTCTGGCTCGGCTCGGTCCGCCCGAGCACTACCTCGTTCGCCTTGTGTTCACAGTGGCCGTGATTCCCGAGAGCCAAAGGGTATTCCCACCTTATGTGACCGCTAATTCATAAGTAGCATAGAAATAGAAGACACGACACAACATAAATAAAAAAAATTATTTTAATTAGGAAAAGATTTTTGGAAAATTTTCTAGTGTTTTTTTTTTGGGGGGGGGGGGCGGACCCCTCCTCTGGATGTGCCACTGGTTTCATGCATATCTTTTGCACATTCACTTGTTTTATCCTGAGGCGTCAAGCGTTAGCAAGAGCAGGGTGTCGAAAGTTTTTCACTCAGTTTACAATCGATACAGAGTAGTGCTTTGTTCGTCCTTCGTGTATTTGCAGTTTTGTGCTTTTCGAAAATTAAGCCTTGTTTTTACATTTAGTTACCATCACAGTGCAAAAGAAAAACAGGTGATAATAAGCGTGAATTCGATGAACAGTGGGAAAATGAGTTTTTATTTATGTTGAATCCTTCAGGAAAACCGTCGTGCATGGTTTGTGAAAAGACTTTCTCACATAATAAAAGACGTGATCTTAATAGACACTATAACACACAACACCAGACTGAAATAGAAGGAAAACTGAAAATAGCTTGGGTCTGAGTTACGGAGAGAATATGTGATTTAGAAATGGGAAGAAATAAGAAAAAAGGAAAAAAAGAAATATGTTTGTTAAAAGAAGTTATGAAAGTTTGGCGATGACAGAAGTCTTTCTCTGATGGAGAAGTTAAGCCTTGTCTCTAAATATTTGCAAGATGTCCTGGTGATAAAAAATATCGAAAGGAAAATAGATGAAATTGCTCTGTTAAAGCAAACAGTTACAAGACGCACCCAAGAACTCTCATGATATAACTGAGCAACTCGAAAGACATTGTCCGTGCTTGTACTTTCTTTAGCTTCGGACGTCTGTCTTACAGACGTTCTGCTGACATCTGTCTGTAAGCGTAATCTTCGTATTAGATGTCGTATGGGGAAAAAATCGAAGTAAATTTAATTAATATTTGGTGTTCAGCTTCATTCTTATAACTGTTCAACTGTGGCGCGTTTAGCTTTACTACCACATTGTTTGAATATGATCCAAAATACCAACGCAATAATGAACCAGTGATAAGAATAGTACTCGATCAAAAATAATGCAAGTGTGAGGAGCGCTGTTCAAATAATGCCAAAATGGCTCAGTCACCAAATCCAGATCCAAATAAACAAACCATGATTCAAAATTTAAAACAAAGAGTTCGCTTTGCGGTTGAGGACCTTCTAAAGACTTCTGCAAAGAACGATCGATCTCGGCGAATGGCTTATGAGCGCAAAATCCAAAATGTTCTGGATTTATATAACAAATTGAAGGACGAAATTGGAACAGACATCGTCGAGGCCGACTTTGAAATTTTGATTTACACTCCTGCTAAGATCTGCTTTTGGCTGAATATTGACGCATGGTTTATCGTGGGAGACGTTTTGAAATGTCTTTATAGATCCGACCGATTTTTAGGAATCTCCTCACAGGAATTAATTTATCCTGAAAAGATAGATCCATTATGGGCATGGCGTGGAAGAGACGATCCTAATAACAGACAGGAGACGCCTATGCACTATTTTCATCGTGCTGCCAACGCCGGCAGGTTAGTGTTTGATTTCAACGATCGCTTTATGGATGTCATTTGTCACCGCATGCCTGGATTGTTCATGTTTAGCGTCGTGAGGTTTAAACCAAGCCTTTTGCTACTGTTATTAAGACTCGGAGGTACCTTGAACTCCGCTTCGTTCGTAAGCAAATGGCCAAATGTTCACAGTCGTATTTGTGGACTTATTTTGTTCTGCTTGGTAGAATTCATTTTTAGTGAAGACAACGATCCAGATGGCGAAGAAAAGCAATTACAGGAAAGAACCACTTGTGTTCAACTTCTTCTCCGTGTCGCCCCTCAGCTATCAGTTGGAACCTTGCAACGTGTCATTGATGATAAATACATTAGGGGATGGCAAGGAAGAAAACCCAATGGAGATTTTTCCGCCCTCAGTGTACTTGAAAAGAGCCTTAAATGCACCCCCTTGCTGAAAGCACGATGCATGAATCCCTCGGAGCTGACTCACCTTTGTCGATGTGTCATCAGACGTCTTCTGTTTAACCGATGGCAGCTTCCCGAAGGAATATCGAAACTTCCTCTTCGTCCGAATCTTCGCAGATATATCGACCTTCAGGAGGATTACGGATTGTAAGTCCAATTCCACGAGAGTGATAATACAGACTAATCGTTTCCTCTTTAAATTGGGTGGTTTTATTTTATATCGAAATTTACGTTTTTTTAAGTGTATACATTAAAATAAAATGGAGTTGTATCGAAATTAATATAAATGTACGATCAGTTAATAAAAAATAAACTGAGGCACGTAAATGTTTCACTTTGAATAACATTTTTCAATGTTCTGATTTTAGGAGTTGGTTCTCAAGTAGGAGGTTATTTTTGAAATCAAAATTTAAAGTTTGCATAATGAATTAGCGTGCATGGAAATATGCCATTCTTATGGCCAAAGACAGAGACTTGCTTATTTACAATTTTAGCAGTTCTGTTCGCACTGAGCAGCAATTACTGTTTTTTCACTTTTATTTTTTTAATAATTGTAGCAAACACCTAAAAAATATTGGTAATATTTTTCGGACGAAAGCAGAAACACGCGCTAATTACGATACACAACTAACCCAAACAAACCGCTTCTATTCAATTCTAAATAATTTGATGTCTTTTTTAATTTTTTTTCCTCACTCACCTGATATTTTTCCCCTTCATTTATTCTCAAAGGTAGGATAGTTTTAACTCGGATTCCTTATCGAACTAATGAAAGAAATCAAGTTTTACTGTTTTGCTGATACGTACCGTTTTAGAGACGTCTATGCTGATACGCTTGTTAGTGTATTTTGTAATCAGCGATGTTTTTTTTGAGCGGATAATTAAAAATGCTACCTGTATTCCTTGTTCTAGAACCATGTCGTCTTATATATCCGAAAAGAAAAAAAAAAAAAAGAACAAATTATTACAATTCGATGAAACGTGAGGGTTAAAAGATTTTAAGATATGCTCTTTGTTGTGGTTATATCAGTTGCTTTATTATCATTTTTGTTCTAGGTGTTTATGCGAACTTTTCAGTCCCCCCACCCCCCTCCCTCGTATAATGCATATAGCGGTATTGAAAATGCTTACATATGCTCAAGGAAACTTTACTTTAAAAATACTTTCAATTATTTTAGAATACTTTTTTTTTTTTAAATACTAAATTCGAGATCTGAATTATGAACTTAGAATTTAAAGAAGCCAAGGAACTCGTATCCATTTGAAGGTTCTCAGAAATTGGAATTCATACTGGCGACGTTTTAAAATTCCTTTATTACATTAAATTACTTTAGAATATATTTTTGAAGACTGAATTTGGGGTTCGGATTATGAACCTAGAATTTAAATAGTACAAAGAACTCGTACCTACATTTGTAAGATTTAGAGAGCTTTTCTGTAATATAACAGGACTTGACACATAGTTCTTGGACTTTTCGCGGACAACGTAAGTCGTTTTAAGGTATTTATCTCGTCACGTGAGCTGAAAAAATATAAAGGTTTCTCTGCATTATTCAGAATGTAGACATTGTGGAGGTTTTTTTTTTTTTTGTGCGAAATTTGCACAAATCAGAAACGGGAAAATATAGTCGACTCCACTGGATTCCTATACTAGGAAAAATTATAACTGAAGTACAGAATGATTTTAGAAAAAGAAAGGAAGATCCTGCATAGACTATATTCAGCCTCAAAGTACTAATTGAAAAAAGAAGAATTCAACTTAGAACGCATCGAGCATTCACAGATTATAAAAAAAGCATTTGACGAAATAGATATAAATTCTTTGATATACTAAAAAAAACCACTTGCTACGAATTTGTTAAAACCACTCCACAGCCTGCATGATAAAACAACAAGTATAAAAAGAGTGAGAACAGAACCAAAACATTTGAAGTAACAGGTCTTAGACGAGGATATATATATGAACGAAATAATCCAAGAATGGAGGTTAACAAACAAAGAAGAAATTCACATAGAAAATAATTTTATCTCAGATACTTGAGTCTACAGAAGATCAAATCATATTTGGAATAGCTGAGGTTCACTTTACAAAATCAACTGTATATAAACAGGATTTAAGAAAAAAAACTAAAACTATGGCATTTCAAAGGAAAAATGCTCATCCGAACGAAAATAAAATAATCAAGTCAACAATTTGAATTATTTGGGCTATAAATTAGGAATAGGAATTCTACCGGATTGAAGTCTCAACTCCAATCTAGTAGAATTCCTTTTGGAATAAACAGGAGTGTTAATCAGACCAGTATGTTCAATGACTGATAGATAGCCATGTTGAAAAAATGAAGTGTCCAAAATGCTCCATTCGTATTATCTCAAACTAGTGGAGCGAGAGTACAGTACAGAGGAGGGGTCTGGAAAGTTCTGATAAACACCTAGAACAAAAATTAATTAATTTTATGTCTTATATATCCTAAAAGAAAAGGAACGAATTTTTACAATTTGATGAAACATGGGGATTAAAAGGTTTTAAGATATGTTCTTTCTTGTTTTAATATTCTTTTTGTTTTAGGTGTTTATCAGAACTTTCCAGATCTCCCTCGTATATGTAATAAATATCTTAACAAAAGGCATCGTGATAAAAATGTAAATCTCATTAAATAGCCTGCTTATTTGCAAGTTAGATAAACGAGTAAAAAATTACTGAATGTATAACCATTTCTAAATATATACCGCATCCTTATGCCGCATTGTTAATGAAGCTAGTGCCGTTGCGTACTTGAATAATATATATTACCTACCTACCTATATATAGTTTTTTTTATTATTATTATCAGTTTTACAGTGCATCTCAATATTTCGGAAATTACAATTTTGCAACCACAACAAAAACCTGCTTAACGATTGATGTGGTGCAGTGTGATCTGCACCACATGCTGCACCATATTAACAATTTTGAGGGAGAAATGTTCAGAATATAGTCTTGTGAATTAGCGAAACTTATAATAGTGTGGTTTAATGCTCTACGATATATTTTTGAGTTTTTCAGATATAATTGCTGCACTGTTATACTATTTTTGCATCTTCCTGTTAAAGCACGACATCCGAAAAATAATTTTAGAAATCTCAATGATTATTAAAAATGTGAAAAAATCCTCTTAAATGAGGGGGAAATTTTTTTTTTTAGTATTCTTCGTAGCTTATTGAGTATATAGTAAAGTTGTTTAACAGTATTGTTTCTATTAATCGTAAAAGGGAAAACAAAAAGATCAAACAAAATTTTTCAAGGAAACCTAAAATTCGGACATCAAACCAAAAATTGAACTTATGCTTATGTCACTATCACTGTTGTTAAAAGTCTTTTTAAAAAAAAAGAGCATAATAAAAAAAGGTAACCGTAAAAGATAGATAACGAATGCTGTTTAGTGTAGTAGGTAGCACTGTTTTATCTGTTTTTAGTTTACTCAAGTATTTTTTTCCGATAAACGTTACAATGGAATACATTCACAACGAACATATCCGTAACATCTTTTCAAGGTTAGGAGCCCAACAGATAAGATGATATAATTTGAAACACAAAAAAACTTATCAGAACGTGCATTGAATTTTCCAGTTTTATCTACATTTGAGTTGTATTTGCTTGTTTACAAGGAATTTTACTCGCCCAAGCACTTTAAATTATTAGTTATAGTAGTTTAAAATATTAATTTATATATATAATGTAGAAAGTTTTTTACCTTGGGTGTAATATACGTTAAAGATACCAAGAAATTTTATACTTGGTTTTAATCCTTTTCCCAAGTAAAAAAACTTTGTTTTGCTTACTCGCGTGAAATATATTCACGTCTGAGCTACTTGTATATAGAGGCTAATGACTTCACATCACTTGCCTTAGTATGCATCCCATAATGCAGAGCATACCCCCTTTCAGCCGTGTGTATTGCAATGAATAATGGGAAGGCCACTACCCAGACCGGTTTTGACCTTTATTGAGGTCTCTTCAGTGGGAGCCAGACACCGGAAGAGATACCAAGGTTGAAGTAATGCAGAAGTCATATGCATCGCATTATACACATTGGATTCACATAATTGAGTTCTTTGACTAATATTCTTAACTTTAAACTCAGCAAAGTATGCTGCGATTAGTGTTAACAAGCCTACGCATTTCCTCCATTGCTTTCTTTGTAGCTTAAATTTGTTTTCTTTCGTGGAATGCGAAGATGTAAAAATATACAATGCGGTAATGGAAGCAAAATTATCACGGCGACATTTGTGTAATACATTTTTCCATATGCTCTTCAGATGTTATTAGGGTTACCTTTCCCACACTACTCTTTGATGTGCCATTGGCATTATTTCCACTTTCTTCATCTATCAGGACCTTTTTCTAGGGTATATGTCATCCTTAAAGTCAAGAAAATATATAATAATAATTAAAAAATAAAAATAAAACGGTGTTTTTATGATTGAGATAGAGTTTTATAGGTTTTTGCTGTCCTCCAAAACATGCCACTGCTCGCATTACCCTGTGATCTATGCACAGGGTAACGATGCTTTGTAAATCTCTCTGTAATAATAAAACTGCTTTATTTGTGACAACAGACTGACTTGATGTATGTTTCCATGGCAAGGAGTGTTGCCATGGAAACATACGTTTCCATGGCACAACGCACGCAAAGGAACTTTTAGTAGCCATCGTGCTATTCTTATACTTATAATGCTCTGCCTTTGATTTCCAGCCTTATGATGAGTCCTTGGACTCTTTGGTGGTGTTATATAATAATAATAATAATAATGCCATAAATATTCTTATGAACTGTGGGGGGGGGGGGGAAGAACGCGAAACAGCAAAAGGGCGATCGGTGCGCGCAAGGGCCAAAATATTATATAGGTAACCCTCGTATAACGCGGATGTTAGGTTTCATAGAAAAAGTAGGGTTATGTTCCGAAATATTTTTTTTTAAATATATAAACAACAATGACATCCAACAAAAAACATTTTTATTTAATTCAGGTAATTCATAGTATAAATTTATAAAAATTACAAATTGTACGCAAACTTCATCGCACATAATGCATAAATGTTTTAGGCAAAATAAAATAAAGTGCATATTTTAATCGTCATCACTGTTTTCAAAAATAACATTTCGTAGATGTTTTTTATTTACGATTGGTCGGAAGTCGTCATCACTTGAAATCTCTTGGACATCATTTGTATAATTCTCATTGCATACTTCGGCTGGTTTAGTTATCAAGAAGTCAGTAATAAGACCTTGCTTACCACTATGCTGCAATTTTTTTATTAAGTTCATAATATGGCGCTAAACAAATATCCAATTGTCTCGTGAATTTTCCGGAGCGCTCCATTGAGGGATCATTATCCGTAAAATAAATTCCTAACTCTCTTGCCAAGTCCAATCCTTCTGCTAATTTCTTTAAACTGAATTCTTTAACGGATTCATCGCAATCAGAATCTTCGGCAGAACTTTCCCCGCCATTTGGTTCGGTGTCATCTAGTAATTGTACCAGTTCCTCCTCATTTAAATCTATTTCCCATCAATTAATTCACTAATTTCGTTTTCAACGATGTCGCAAAAAAATCCTCTATGTGGCCATTACTATAAAAATTGTAACTTTTATAGTAAACAATTGACGAACATGCGCGATACGGGAATACGCAAATTTAACGAAGATAAAATTTGATTTTTGAGTCACGCGGTGAAAAATATATGAAAAGATAAAGGGTTACTACAATTTGTAGACCGTGTTTTTATCGCAACCGTGTTGTATAAGTACCGCATTCAACAAGGGTTACTACAAATTGTAGACCGCGTTGTATAAGTATCGCGTTATACGAGGGTTACTTGTATTTGCAAGTTATTGCACGTGTATTTACTTAGAAAGTTTAATAATGATGCCGTCCCAGTTTACCAAGTATCCATCTTCACAGATTAGCTTCCACATCTTCCTCCTGTTTTTTGCTTTTCCATTTCTTCATTTTTGATTATTAACAAAAGAGTCTCCCTGTTTAACGCCTTTCTCTATTTGGAAATTTTCAGACAGTTCATTGCTGATTTTTATGCTCGCGGTTTAGTTCTAGAATATATAGAATATCATCGTTATGCCAATCCCGCTAACTCGATCTTCTTTATTGATATTTTAGTTAATTTCTTAGCGCTCTATTGTAGTCTATGAAACAAAGATAAACATCTTTCGACATATCCGCGTTTCTTTCCTAGATATTATTCTAATCCCACGATGAGTCTTTTGACTCCATGGAGGCCTGAATAATAATAATAATAATAATAATAATAATAATAATATTGAAGTAACCCTTTCTTGTTCTTCTGTTTTCATAACTCCACTCTGGACGCGCGCACACACACGGCTTGTTTTTCAGTTTCGAGAGATGACAAACACGACTTTCCTGAATAATTCGTATGTGAATTATTGCGTTTAATGTGATCCTATTGAATTTACAAAATTTCATAGCATCGAGAAGTTTATAACAATCGTAAGTTTTTTAAAAAAATTTTCTTAAAGAGAAAAGAAGGAATGAAAGAAAGAACGAAAAAGGGTGATCTTAATAAAATGTTATCATTTATTCAATTGTTTTCCTTACCATTTTAATTTAAAGGTGTCCCCCCAAAAAGTAATAAATAAATAAATAAAATAACCATTGAACTCTAAACGTATTAATCACATGACCTTATCTTACCGTGCATATTCTTGTAAATGAGTTTATAATTTGCATGCAGTTTGAGAGAGAGATGGGGGGGGGGAAGGAAATCCGAACATACTTTGCACTCTTGCATTCTGTTTTCTATACTTTCACAAAAGAGATGCAACTTGGACTACTGCCCTTTAGCAGTTGTGCAAACTTCCCTTTTGAATCTTTGTATCCTTACGTATTAATTCAAACAACGATATATTTCTTAATGTCCATATCACGCTTGCTAATACCTAAAAAATAAACAAAATAGCTTATCAGTTATTCTTTGAACCTTAAATGGACTTTTCTAGCAGACAATAACCTTTGATCTACTGTCAACCTTCCTTTTTCCAACTCACGACTGTCGTTTGCTATATTTAGCAAAGTATAAGCATGAATTATCTAAAAGTAGTTATTATATTTTTAAGAGCCACTCGAAGGACGTTGTCAGCTGGAAGTTAGTCAATACAATCCATGTGAAATAGTAAGCACTTTAGAGAGGAGAGAAGATTAGGAAGTAAAAAAAGAAAGCATGACACTTGTACAAGGAGGAAGTTAAGCAAAACAAAAAATAGCCTTTTTAACATGCCCGCAAGATAAATCTCACGAAAAGAAAAGTTTTATAACAGATATAAAACTTTAAGAATTAACACCAATAATGTGGAAATAAAACAGAACTTTTGGGATAACTTCAGAACATCTTGAAAAGGTAATCAACTATCAAGCTATTCAATATCTGAAGAACTTTCAACTAATTAATGACTACCAATACGAATTTGGCCAGTTATGACCCCACGGTATCATCCACCTCTGGACGCGCGGTATGGAAAAGTTTGGAGAAACCTGTGCTGTTGCATTTTTCATTTTTCAGGCATTTAATAGGATTTGACATCGAGGGCTTCTCGGTAAATTGCCATCTTATGGTCTGCTTTCTTCCCTTTGTAATTCGATTGCTAGTTTTCTCTCAGGTCGTTCACTGCATGTGATAGTGGAGAGTGTTGTCTCTTCAGATTCTCTTCCGACCAACTTTTTTTTTCCTTTTTTACTCACCCTCTTCCTCATATATATGAATGACTTCCCACTGACCAAATTGTATTTAAATTTCTGCCACTAATGGCCCTCACTCATCCTACTCATATAACAAACCTTGTAGTGCTCAAATATCTCAAGCTTCAAGATTATTTGAAGTAAGTATTCTAATACTTATTGCAGATCTCCATACCATCTTTCGGTATTGTGATAATCTAGTCACTTTCATTGCTTCCGAAACACAGTTTTGTCTTTTCTTGCAAAAAAAAAAAAAAAAAAAGACCTCCTATCCTTTGGCAGTATTCAACTTTACAGTCATGACAAGATTGCTCTTCTGGACCGACTCTTACTCCTAGCCTTTCCTGGCACAATTACACCACATACTCAGCTTTCAAACAACAACAACAACAACAACAACAACAACAACAACAACAACAACAACAACAACAAAAATAATAAATAAAGTAAAATAAAAATAGCGTGGCATCTTTTCTTGCTTAAGACGTTACGTGTCGTCTGTCCAGTTAATTGCTCTGTACAAATCCCAAATCCTCCCAAGTTAAGTATTGTGATGGTGCACCTCTAAAAATTCTCTAAATCTCTCTAAAAATTCTTAGTGCTCCTCAGAAGAGATCATTTCGGTTGATTGACGATCCCTCTCTCTCACACATTCTCTTCAGCCACTGTCTCATAGAAAATTTCTGTATTGTCTCGTCTACGGATATTTCTATGGGTGCCGTATAGCAAAACTAGCAACCCTGTAGGTTTAGCAGAAATAATTTTTTGCAGATAAAAAGCTGCCCAACATCCTTTTACTTTCAGACTAATCGAGCCTGTTACTCCTGTTACATCTTTCATTGCTTCTACTTCAGTTCTGTGGAACATCCCTTCCAGTGGAGTATCCCAAGGGCCACAACCTACAGCTCAGCAAAAGGTATACCAATGGATTACTTTGCTTTCCCCCCCCCCCCCCCAGCATTATTTGTTATAGGCCTTGCGTTTTCTCGTGTATGGGAGTGTTATAAAATCTCTCTCTCTCTCTCTCACACACACACACACACACACACACACACACACAGGCACCATATCTTTTCCATACCACACCGTGCATTGAATCAAAAACTCTGAGTATGAAAATTTTACTAAATTACGTGATGAAGACTAAATTTTGCCTGTAAACATGAAAGATGGAGATTTAGAAGTGACGTTTATAACAAAGAAAAAAAAAATGCTTTAAGAAAAATTTAAAACAAAATAAAAATGCTAGAAGCTGGAATATACAAAATATAAAGCCAATGCTAAAATATGGAGAAAGGGAAATGATATTTCAGCTAACGAAACTTGCAAAAAAAAACCGATTAAAAAAAAAAAAAAGTACCAGTCTACTGGTTTCCCCGAGTGGTTAGTGGTACCTCTCTCCACCAACAGACCGCATGATTGTTTGTGATTGTCTTTAGACGGGAGACCAATTTCATCGCCCAGTGGGAAGCTGATAATGGAAGGCATTCACGTGATGTGATTTTTCATAACTAATAAAAAAAATCTGATGGTATTAAAAAACTCATGCAAAGATGGATCCTTTCTATGGAATGTTCCATGACTTCTGAGGTCACCCTGTATATAACTCTCATTCATCTTTAGGTTTATCCTTTGGTAGTCTTCCATTCTTTAGATATATTTTCTCTACTTCTTTTTGATATTCTTTTATTATTAATAATTACTGCATTTAGTTGCAATTCATTTATTTCATCATTTCGTATTCTGTTCATTCTTATACATCCTTGAACTGCTTTTAGAAATGCTTATACATATTAATTATATAAGCATTTATCATCTTCCTCTAATATTTAATCTCTCCCCCCCCTCCTCCAAAATCCTAAAAATGCATTTCTGTTTTCTTTTCAATTTATATTATGGATTTTGGATTTATATTATTATGCAGCTGGAATTATCAAAATATGACGTTACCAACCGTAGCTGTGACTCTTATTAACACTCTGTTCTCTAATTAAAACGATGAGCGATAGATAAAACCTTCAAACATTACCTCCACTGCATTAAGCGTTGAGGTAATGAAAAGCTACTGATAATAAAGATACTAGAATGAATTTAAACGGATATTTTTATTTATTATTATTTTTTAAATATTGTGAAAATCCAGTACATTTTGGCAGGTGTAATGATAACGATATCCAAAGCTGATAATTTCTCCCCGTTATTCATTCCTAATAGTTTTAAAACTGATGACAGTTTAAAAAAATATCAAAAATCAATTTCAGATAACTTTTTTTTTTTTTTCAACAGTCATGCGATAATGACAGTTACTTGCTGATCTCGTCATACTACACAGTTTTTGGAATTGCAATAGAAAAGATTAATTCCTGATTTTTTATTTTATTTCATTTTATTTTATTGGCACTCTTGCTGTTTTTTTAGAATAATGAGATAATTGTCTGCGTTGCTTGATACAGTATTTATAGAAAGAATCACGTTTATTGTATTTTGAAAACATATTTTCAAAATACAACCCCCCCCCTCCTCTTTTCAAGAAATATTTTACTTGAGCCACAAATAAATGGATTCCTATATAGCAGCATATTTCAATCGGCTATACATAGCGGTTTCGATTATTTTGAAATTATGGCCAAAGCTAAGGCCGTAAGCCAAGTATATCACGTGTGTGTGTGTGTGTGTGGGTGGGTGTGTTATTTTGGACCGCTTGCCTGCTTTGCAGAATGAAAAATCTGAGTTTTCAGAAGGAAAAACCCGACCATCTCTGTATGAGAACGCTACTTCAGCGACATCTAGTACCAAATTGGACGTTCGCTTGTTATATTAGAAGCAATATTATAATTTTAGAATATTTAACAATAATAGAAATAATTTGAAATATTCGATCTATTCCAGTAGCCCAGTTCAATCATTATTGTTGTTGTTGTTGTTGTAAGCGGTGGTGCACCCGGGGGGAGGGGGAAGGGGGGCTTCCACCCGAAAAAAAAAAAAGAAAAAGGAAAAAAACGCTAGAAAATTTTCCAAAAATATTTTCCTAATTAAAATTCATTTTTTTATTTATGTTGTGTCGTATCTTCTATTTCTATGCTACTTATGAATTAGCGGTCGCATACAGTGGGAATACCCTATAGCTCTCTTCTGGAATCACCACCGCTGTGAACGCAAGGCGGACGAAGCAGTGCTCTGGCGGACCGAGTGCTACTTCGTTTGCCCGAGCCGGGCCAGAGGAAATCACGGGTATCATGTACTGGCAATCAGTGCAGATACTCAATCATAGGTCGTATGCAATGAGTAGTGTCTATTCTCAAATCTCCCCCCCCCCCCCAAGATTAAATCCTGAGTGCGCCACTGCCAGTAGCCTAGTTCAGTCATTATTTTTATTCTTGTTGATGTTGTGTGGCTCCATCAGAGAAACCCATGACTCATCGCGATAGGCCAGCCAGCATTTGGATTTCTTAGAGTGAAAAGCACATTCGTTACTAAGTATGTTTGACTCCTTTGAGGTATCACGTAACGGTAATAGTAATGCAAGCTGATTTTATCTCTAGAAGAACGTTTGAGAAAAATTATCGATGGACACTTTCATGAAATATGCCCGAGGACAGACAGACAGACAGTTGCAAGAGACTCTCGGCGCGGTTTGGCTGAGCGTAAACCAAAAGGTTGTAAAGATCTTTAGCACATTAGTACTAAAGTAAACCTACAGCACGTTAGTACTGCGGATGGGCTAAGTGATTTTTTGGATTAGGTTAATATTTTGTATTTTTTTAAAATTCATTTTGTACACAATCCGGATGTAAAAAACAGAATTTTTTCGAGCCTCCAATAAGCGAGATTGTGGTACCGGGGAATGACATTTATCTCCCATTGTCTAAATGAGAGATATTCACAAATATTCATGCCTATAATGGAAGTCAAACCCGCAGCCTGTTCGTCTCAAGCCAGCTTACTAATTTGTTGCCTAATGTTGTTTCGCTGTGATAATTTATTTCAAAATATTTTTTGATACTCATCAGACAGCTACACTTCACTGGCCTATAATAGTTTTTGATAAAGATTCATTGTGCAGGTACAATTGAACGTTTGGAGTTGCATTCCCGCATATTCTTTTACAAAATTTGCAATGAAGTGCATTCTCATTTTCTTCGACGATTATAATTTTTCATCTAATAATTAATTCATTTTGTTATTTATTTTTATTTATTTAATTGAATTAGCAATTAAGAAGATGCAATTAGGTATCAAGATAATTACAGAGACAAGGTTGAATATGGATGATCAATAGTGATATGATAATAGTAGCAGTAATAATAATTTTAATAGATAATAATAGGATTATTATATTATTATCTTACAAAGTATTTACATATGTGCAATTAAAAGATTATTATTGCGGTTATTGTTCAGTACAAAATACTGAGATCATTCGTTTTTTATAAATATCCGTATTTATAGCGCACTGCACTTTTTTTTATGTTAGTTCTAGACGTTTCTGCTGAAAACCACGAGGCTTGTGTTCATCAGAAGAAGATGCTGTATTGAATGCAGTGGTTTCGTGGTTTTCATTTTGTATCCAGTTGTCGATTTGACTGTTTATGTGTATGTGGTAGTCTGAAAAGTCCTCGGCCATAAACGGGAACACTATCGGCAAGATTTTGTTTCTCTAAGTTGGTACATCTGTCACAAGCATCCATGTGATATTGCAAGTAATTCTATCAAGTAGTTTGTTTTACACAGCTGTCTGAAGCAAAAGTGTTATCTGTATCCCATGAAATGGATAAAATTGAGTATCATGCGGTTATAAAATTTGTAAAAGAAGGTTTAATGGCAAAAGAAATGCATTCGAAGTTCATAAAAGTTTATGAGCACTCTTCTCCTTCGTTTTCGACAAGTAAGAAATGGACTGCCGAGTTTAAACGTGGCCGTACCAGCCTTGAAGATGATCCACGTGAAGGACGTTCCAAAAGTGTAACAACACCAGAAATCATTGATCAAGTGCACGATATGGTATTGGATGACCGGCGAGTCAAAGTGCGTGAAATTGCTGAGACTATACGCCTTTGAAAAGAACGTGTAGGATATATTTTGCATGAAGAATTGCAAATGAAAAAGCTTTGTGCAAGATGGGTGGCGTGCTTGCACACAGCAGATCAAAAACGCACTCGCATGAAAATCTCTGAACAGTGCTTGGAGCGTTTTAACAAGAATAAAACTGATTTGGTGCGTCGATTTATTCCTATGGATGAGACTTGGATTCACGATTACACATCAGAATCCAAACAGCAGTCAAAACAGTGGACAGAAGCCAGTTGTTCAGCGACAAAGAAGACAAACTCGGTTCCATCAGCAGGAAAGGTCATGGCATCGGTGTTTTGGGATGCTAAAGGCATTTTATTTATTAATTATCTTGAAAAGGATAAAACAATAACCGGGGAATATTATTCCGATCTTTTAACCAGACTAGACGAAAAAATTCGTGAAAAGAGACCCAGTTTGCAGAAGAAGAAAATCATCTTTCATCAGGACAATGCACCTGCCCACAAAGGTGTTTTGGCAATGGGAAAATTAAGGGATCTGTACAATGAATTGTTGGAACATCCACCTTATTCCCCAGATTTGGCTCCCTCTGACTTCTATCTCTTCCCAAAACTAAAACTCTTCCTCGCTGGTCAGCATTTTTCTTCGAATGAAGAAGTTATTGCAGCTGTAGAGAGGTATTTTGCAGATCTTACTGAGAACCACTACAGGGACGGGATAATGACGCTGGAGCATCGCTGGAATAAATGTATGTCTTAAGGGAGAGTTGAAAAATAAAAATAATTTTGAAATTATAAATTCGTTCTTTCATTGTTAGGCCGAGAACTTTTCAGACCACCCTCGTATATACACAACGCTCGACAAATCATGTAGTCCTACTCGCCACGAAAAAAACTGCTCGTCCAAGACCTCCTTTTTTAATGATATACTCCAATAGGTTAATCGGAGTTGCACAAAGGAATTAGCGGTGCTGCACCGTAATTTGGGAAACATTTCCTTAGTGTGAGCACCATTACAAGAAGAAGTCAATAAAGAATAAGAATATTCAATAAATAAATAATAACGTGCCAGGAAGAAGTCAATAAAATACATCTGCTGGTGGCCGAAGCCATTTTAGCCGTCTCTAACTTTTGGATTGTAAGGGAGGGACAGTCAAACTCCACCGTTAGCCAAACACAGACAGCTAGTCAATGACTATCACCATAATATGAACAGGAGAAACAACATTGATTTTTTGGAAAATATAATTTGCTACATTAATTTTTATTAGTGGAATGATCCTTTATATTACGTATATTCTTCTGTGTTTTTTTAAAATAACAAGTATTTAATTTAAAAAATAAATAAAATGAATATATTCTATTTTGTCCAGTCTGAAGCTACTCGCTGTGGGCGAACGCATTTGCCGAGTCCCGCGCGGGCGGGCGGGCGGGCGCGCGCGCGCGCACACACACACACACACACACACACACACACACACACACACACACACACACACACACACACACACACACACATTTTAACAAAAGTATTTGGACACCTTACGTGCTATGCAAATTTCATAGCGTTAGCTGATTTTTTTTTTTTTAAAGTCTGGTAATAAAAGGTGGGATGTGCTACATGTTTTGCACTGTACGGGATGTCAATATGTCACGTTCAGCTGAACTGACAAACTTCCAGTGTGGGATGTAGCTGGATGTCTCATCAGAAGTCTTTCTGTTTGTGACCTTGCTACCCGTCTAAGTATAGCAAAAGTTGATAGTGCTACCACCATCAACTGAAGGATAGCAACAAATTTCAAGTCCCACTCGGTATCAGAAATGTAATCAAAACTCATTTTTGACCACAACTAGGTGTCCAAATACTTTTGCCAACATAGTGTATGTGTATACACACACACTAGGGGGCTCCTCCCTCCTGTCGCCTACGGCGCCAAACCCTCCCGAGTTCCGGGCTGGTGAGCCGGAACTCGGGAGGTTTGGTAAGACAAAAAACGTGACATATAAACGTTTCAAATTTCGGCTTATTTTTTATATATATAAATCAGCTAATGCCTTTTTATTCCCGTATAGCCAATCTAATTTTTTGGAGACTGAGTGGGCAGTTGTTCAATCTCCACTGGCAGCCAATCAGAGATATCTGGCCCAAAGCTATCATTAATTAAGCAGCACGCAGTAAAGAGGCGGCTGAACAAGTGCCGCCATCTCGTGGTCCCTAACACAATATATTTAATGTCTGAAAATAGTTTGGGTTTTATGTTCTTGAGTTTACGGGACGAAAATCCCGAGTTTCCAGGAGAAAAAACCCTCTTGCCTGTGGAACCGGTCGAAAAAAAGGCTTAGAAAAATTTCCTCTAGTTGCTGACTAGATTGCCAAGATTGGTCGATTGGTAGAGCCTTTGCTATTAATGGCTCAGCAAAAAGTTAAGCAAGTTTGAGCGCGGTTAGTAGTTGGAAGGGTAATCGTTCGAAGCTGTTGGCACACTCTCCCTCGATGAGTCGTTGGACTCCCTGAAGGTGTCACATAATAATATAAAAAATAAGTCATTTTGAACCTAGAGTCTTCCTTCGTACGGTCAAGCGCCATGATGTGCAAACGCTTCTCAATCATATATATATATATATATATATATATATATATATATATATATATATATATATATATATATATATATATATATATATATATATATATATATATATGTGTGTGTGTGTGTGTGTGTGTGTATTCCTGAGCTTCTACTCGGTTGTAGAAGCTTATATATATATATATATATATAAGATGAATATATAATATTCATCAAAGCTTGATTTGCTTCCTCAGTCTTAAAAAAAGGCTCGTTATATTCCACTAATTCGGGCCCTACCCAAGGGCCTATGAGTTGTGGAAATACTTTCTAAAAATGAAAGCTGTGCCGAACAAAGCGGCCTTTTGCAGCTGCCCAATTTTTAATCCATCTAACTCGAGTGCTTCTAGATGGTTTTTCAATGTTTTAGGGATGGCGCCCAAAGCACCTATTATTATGGGAATAACTTTTGTTTTCTTTTGCCAGATTCGTTCAACTTCGATTTGCAAATCGCGATATTTTGTAATTTTTTCATTTTCTTTGTTGTCAATCCGACTATCTCCTGGTACTGATATTTGGATAAACGTAATACCCTTGTTTTCACTTTTTTCAACCACTGTGATATCGGGTGTGTTGCATTCCAAGCTTTTGTCAGTCTGGATTTTGAAATCCCAGAGTATTTTAGCTTTTTCATTCTCAACCACTTTCTGGTGAACTTTATGCTTCCAATAGTCTTTAGATAGTTCAAACCCATACTTTTTACATAAATGCCAGTGGATTATCTTAGCTACGTTATCATGCCTTTTACGGTACTCAATTTGTGCGATTTTGCTGCATCCACTTATAATGTGGTCTACCGTTTCTTCCTTTTCTTTGCACAATCTACATTTACTGTCTTCTTGAATTTTTTGTATTTTTGCCTTCATAACGTTGGTTTTAATGGCCTGTTCTTGTGCTGCAAAAATTACCGATTCTGTTTCTTTCTTTAATGCTCCATTTCTCAACCATTGCCAGGTCAAGTTGCTGTCAGCGCTGTCCTCTATGCTGTGAAGGTATTTTCCATGCAATGCCTTATTTTTCCATCTTTCGGTTCTCACTTTTACTTGGTTGGTTTTGTATTCCAATTTTGTCTCCATGGGTTTAAATAAACCCCTCTTTCCTTACCTCAATTAGAAATTTTTCCGTTGTTTGCTGCAGATAATCATTTAAATTTCGTTTTTCTTCTTCAATAACTTGCTTCACTTGTAATAATCCTCTACCTCCTTTTTTGCGTGATAGATAGAGCCTATCAATGTCACTGCGAGGATTGAGGGCATGGTGCATTGTCATTAATTTTCGAGTTTTTCGATCTAAATCTTCCATCTCTAGCTGGGTCCATTCAACAATGCCTGCTGAATATCTCAGAACAGGTATGGCCCAGGTATTAATTGCTTTTATCAAATTTCCAGCATTAAGCATTGATTTAAGGAGTTTTCTTAATCGTCTTATGTATTCTGCTCTGGTTCTTTCTTTGATCTTATTGATATTTGATATATATATATATATATATATATAATGTATACGGGGCACCCCCAAAGGAAAAGAAAACAGAACACTAGAAAATTTTCCAAAAATCTTTTCCTAATTAAAATTCATTTTTTTTTTTATTTATGTTGTGTTGTGTCTTCTATTTCTGTACTACGTATGAATTATCGATCATTGCAGATCGTCACAGGTCGTATGCAATGCGTAGTTTGTAATCTCAAATCGTCTACTCAACTCGCCCCCCCCCCCCCCCCCCCCAAGATTAAATCCTGAGTGCGCTACTGTATATATATATGTATGATGAATTATTGACTCGGTTGAAATACATATTGTGAAAAGAGTTGAATGACTTAAATCGAGATTTAAGTCATTCAATATATATATATATATATAATGACATTAATGACAATGCACGATGCCCTCAATCCTCGCAGTGATATATATATATATATATATATATATACATTCTCAACCACTTTTTGGTGAACTTTATGCTTCCAATAATCTTTAGATACTTTAAACCCGTACCTTTTACATAAGTGCCAGTGAATAATCTTAGCTACATTATCGTGCTTTTACGGTACTCAATTTGTGCGATTTTGCTGCACCCACTTATAGTGTGGTCTACCGTTTCTTTCTTTTCTTTTCACAATCTGCATTTACTGTCTTCTTGAATTTTTTGTATTTTTGCCTTCATAACGTTGGTTTTAATGGCCTGTTCTTGTGCTGCAAGAACAAATTACCGATTCTGTTTCTTGCTTTAGTGCTCCATTTCTCAACCATTGCCAGGTCAAGTTACTGTCAGCGCTGTCCTCTATACTGTAAAAGTATTTTCCATGCAATGCCTTATTTTTCCATCTTTTAGTTCTCACTTTTACTTGGTTGGTTTTTGTATTCCAATTTTGTCTCCATGGGTTTAAATAAACCCTCTTTCCTTATCTCAATTAGAAATTTTCCGTTGTTTGCTGCAGATAATCATTCAGATTTCGTTTTCTTCTTCATTAACTTGCTTCATTTGTAATAATCCTCTGCTTCTTTTTTTTTTTTTTTTTGTGTGATAGCTAGAGCCTGTCAATGTCACTGCGAGGATTGCGGGCATGGTGCATTGTCATTAATTTTCGAGTTTTTCGGTCTAAATCCTCCACCTTTAGCTGAATATCTCAGAACAGGTATGGTCCAGTTGTTAATTGCTTTTATCAAATTTCCAGCATTAAGTATTGACTTAAGGGTTTCCTTAGTCGCCTTGTATTCTGCTCTAGTTCTTTCTTTGATCTTATTGTGCAGAATTTGTGATGCTTCTAAAATTCCCAAATATTTGTAGCTATCTTCGAATTTTATTGCCTTGATTTTTTTACCATTGAGCAGCTCGATTTCGTTCACATCTTCAAACTTTCCTCTTGTTATTCCAGCAATTGCACATTTGTCTAAGCCAAAATCCATTGATATATCTTGACTGAATATGTGCACAGTGTTAAGCAACGATCCGAGTTCATTCTCTGATTTTGCATACAACTTCAGATCGTCCATGTATAAAATGTGAGATATCATTGCACTCTTTTGGGCAGTTTGATAACCATGAGCAGTTTTATTTAAAATTCTAGTTAAGGGGATCAATGAATATAAACAATAGAGGAGATAATGGGTCTCCTTGAAAGATGCCCCTTTTTATGTTTACCTCCCCATTTTCTTCTCTATTTAGAATCAACGTTGTTTTCCATCTTTATATGCTAGTTTCCAAATATCTTTGTACATTTTCGCTAATACCGAATAGTTCTGTGCATTTTAAAATCCAACTATGAGGCACTGAATCAAACGCTTTTTTATAATCTATCCAAGCCATATGAAGGTTGGTTTTTCTACGTTTGCAATTTTTCAGAATCACTTTATCAATCAGCAATTGGTCTTTTGTGTCTCTTGAATTTTTCCTGCTACGTTTTTGTTCAATTGGAAAAAGAAATTTTTTATGCACCGGACCAGGAACATTTTTCTGTTTTATGACTTTTCTCCCTTTACGGTAATTAAGCCTAACGCGAAACAGACAGCAATGGCAGGTTATTGAGACGTGCATATGATTGATGCGGTATTAACAAAAGATCGCGCCACCGAAAGATAAAAGCATAGCCGACAATTGAGTTGAAATGCTAACTCTCTTCAACCAAATTCCATATGTGACACTGCCATAACAACAGTCACTATACATATATTTCTTAGTTTCAACACGTTTACGAATTTTAACACGTTCGGTTGAATTTTATTGCTGCCTTTGCGACAGGCGAACTCACTTACATCTAATTAATAACAATAGTTTTTAGTTACTGTGTTTGCCGGTGCAACATATGGTTTTGCTTGAGTCTATACAGCATAGTTTCTGTATGAGGGGACATGTGATTCATTAATTAGTGTCGTTTTTATCCCAGTTGTCTATAATTGCACTATTTGTTGAGAAATATATTACACAGACTGCTCATACCTTATTCACTGACATAATAAAAGTACTTGTTTTTCTTGCCTCTGCAGTATAGTTACTGTTTGGCAAGGCGTGTTGTTTATCGCTGCAAGCGAGTTACTATTGCCCATCGTGAACGTATTTAAGCTTTTTTTCATGTGCAAGGTATCTGCGAAAATTTTTAATTTCTTTTTTCGAAAAGTAAAATCAGGGGTGCGAGTTATATGCGAGGGCGAGTTGTTATTATCATTATTATTATTCCAGGCAACTCCAAGGAGTCGACAGACTCATCGAGGGAGGGCCTAACATCATGTCAAGAACAACTATTCAGCATTCACACAGTATCTATCATACTTCTCCTTGAACTCATTTACAGTCATGGCACCCACAACAGACCCTGGCAGCTTATTCCACTCATTTACCACTCTCCAAGTAAAAAAACCTAGTTCTAACACCCTTGCTAACCACACTCTTACCAATCTTCCATGGATGGCCCCTAGTCTTCCCACTACCACTCCTATTCTCAAAAATATCCTCTGAATTAATCTTATAGAAACCCTTCAGTAATTTGAATGTCTCAATCATATCACCCCTTTTCTGCCTATCAACCAATTTCTGCAGCCCACAAATCTTCAACCTGTTCTCATAAGGTTCATTCCATAGTCCTGCTATTATCTTGGTCACTCGTCTCTTTGGACTCCCTGGAGGTGTCCCATAATAATAATAATAATAATAATAAAAACAATCGTTAAATTGATTAGCAAGTCTTTTGTGTAAGCCTGTCAGATATTTCAACCAGTAGCTATACAATTCATCCTTCCTGGGTGTTGACCAATTTTTTATCCTTTTAGCTTGCTTTTGAATCATTTCAGTTGGTTCGTTGAGATTCGTTCGTGATTTTTGTTCAATCCACTTTGTCTTATTACTGTGCCTCTTAGGGTTGTCTCATAGGTTTACCAAAATGTAAGTGTATTTTCTTTGTCTGTAATATTTATATTTATTACTAATTATATGAAGAGCCAAAGGCTTCATATTTTATATTTATATTTTGTATGAGATAATTATTCCTGCAGCAATCAACTTTCTTGTAAATTTTGTGCTGATTTGCGCGAAACATCGAATTTTGCTTGTGCTGTTCAATGTGTGTAGTGTATCTTCTTATTTTCGCTGCAACTGCAACTGTTTTTTGCTTCAATTCCTCTAATACTTCATCAATAGGTCATGTTCCAATATTACATCTCTTTATGAGGTTATTTCGGGTTTTTCAAACTGCTCGTGTCTGCTCTGAGTTTAAGAATTTTATTCTCCAGTCGATACTTCCACTTTGGTTCCTGAGCCTTACTGCTTTTGGGTTCACTAATCTTATAGCCTAATTCAGATGTTACTACATAGGCTATTGAGTACATAATTGATTCGTTTGTCCGACTGTTCCAGTAGGAATAGCCCCTACAACTTTATGGGCTTCATGTAGGAGTTCCTTGTTTTTGTTGAGGTATTTGTCTCAATACTGGAAGCCTAACTCGTCCCAGTTCATTTGTTCGATAATTTTTGTGGCGAGTTCTTGTTCCTTATCTGATAGCTTCCTTTCAACTATTTGTATATTTTCAACATTTTCAGCATTCTGCACGTTAGAATCTGGTTCTGCCCCATTCATATTCTTGGTCAGTTCAGGGTCAGTACAGTCTCCTTTTACAGATTGAGCTTTCAGTGCTTCTAGCTCAAGTTCACTAAATATCTTGCTTTTGATAGTGAAGCTGCATCAGCCTTTCGAATGAAATTTCCGAATTTGGGTGTAGCTCAAGCCAAAGTTGGAATATCCGTTTCTAAAATCCCCCAATTGAGGAGTTTGAAGAGTAGAAGCACTGCATGACTTGTCGATTTGCAGCACTGCTCCACTTTTTCTTAGTAATAACTTTCGAGTTCTGTGGATCTTGCTCCTGTATCCCACTTGTCAATGGATCTCCATGAAGCTTAGCATCTAGTGCGGCCCTTGGACCACGACCGATGCGGGATAGCGTTCTGATTTGTCTTCACCATTTTTAACTGGGGGGTGGGAAGGCACCTGAGGGAGAAGGTAGACTCCTACTGCATGAGGTGGAAAAATAGTGTTACAATTTCTCTAAATATGGGGATATATATATATATATATATATATATATATATATATATATTTTTTTTTTTCATTTGCTATTCTTTCCATGATTTTTTCCATGATTAAAAATTATTTTCCATTTTTTACGTGATTTTTCCATGTTACTGACAGCCTGGATACAAGCCTGTTATAATAATAATATTATTATTATTTAGAACGAGAGCATTGTCTAGCTGTATGGGTTAACATGCAATGGGGACATTATGAGATGTATGTAGATCATTGTTTCTCAACCTGTGGTCTGCGACGATGGGACAGGTGGTCCGCAGGGAGACTTAAATTAATTAAATAAATATATATTTTTAATTATCCAAACAAAACAAATTAAAATTGAATAAGTAAGTAAAAATTATTGAAATCAAATAGAGAACAAAAAAAAATAAATAAATAAAATAAAATAAAATAAAAATAGCGTCAAAATATTCAGAGGTGGAAGCAATAAAACTATATTGTTGTTCACTTCACCCCTCTTTTATTATTCGTCATTCTGCTGCTGAATGACGAATTTTTTAATAATGGAAAAGTGGCTTAGAACTAGGACTTTGAAAAGAAGAGGAAATGAAACAGGTGATGCTAACCCTAATTGTGGTACACGTGTTGTAACGGCGAATAAATCTGATATTATTAAAGTAGAAGAAACAAGCAATTTAAAACTAAAAATACAGTAGGAAATATAACAGCCTCATATTTGGAATTCGGGTTTACCTGGTGTGGAGATGAAAGTGAACAGAAACCTCAGTGTGTTTTGTGTTATGAAGTGTTGTCGAACGAGTGCATGAAATCTGAATCTGCGAAATTCCAACGACATTTAGAAACTAAACATTGTGATATGAAAAATAAGCCAAGTGATTTTTTTCAGCGATGCTTAGGGACATTAAATCATGGGAAAGATATAGTTTCGGCCATGGGTTCCATTAATAGCAAGGCACTGGAAGCATCCTATCTCTTAAGTTTGCCTATAGAAAAAACAGGGAAACCTCATTCTATCGGGGAAAATTTGCTACTTCCAGCTATAAAAGATGTGGTAAAAACTGTTTGGCAACAAGTTACTAAAAGATGTTGATTTGATTCCTCTTTCAAATGACACTGTCGGTTGCAGAATTAATGATATGGCAGGTGACGTAGAATCTCAGTTAATCGAGAGAGTTAAGAAGAGGTCTTATTATGCGTTAGAAATAGACGAGACTACTGATGTTACAAATGATGCGCAGTTAATATGCTAAGCAAGATATGCGCATGATAACAACATTCATGATGATATTCTGTTTTGTAGAACTTTGCCATCCCGAACAACTGGAGAAAAAATATTTCACACACCATAATCACCAAGGGATCCGGGGGGGGGGGAAATGTACAGGCTTCTGTTCGGTTGGAGCTCGCGCCCTTACAGGCAGGCATAGTCCGGATATGCACCAATTCATATCCGGAGCTGCTCAAAAAAGCAGCTCCGGATATGAATTGGTGCATTGTTTCATACATAGGGAAGCGTTAGCCTCCAAAGGAATGCCACCAGAATTTAAAACTGTGCTTTACAACACTGTAAAACTAGGTTATTTTATTAAGGCTCGACCGTTAAATAACAGGTTATTTTCAGTACTCTGCGATGAAATGGGCAGTGAATATATACAACTTTTGCTTCATTCTGAAATTCGCTGGCTTTTCAGGAGCAAAGCTAACAAGGTCATTTCAATTAAGGCACGAAGTTTTATTATTTCTAAATGAACGTAATTCTGATTTTGCATCACTCCTTGTTGATGAAGCATGGTTATCAACACTATCCTATCTTTCAGACATTTTTTCGAAATTAAATGAAATATAATCTTTCCCTTAAGGAAATTCTTTACCTCCCCCCCCACGCCTCTATAACTTAGTGGTCCGTAGAATTGTTTTAGGCATTTTACTGGTTCTTGGGATTAGAAAGGTTGAGAAACGCTGATGTAGATGAAATAGCACTTCAAGGTTGTAACGAAGCCACCTGCTATTTTCAATACGCTAAAAACACTTGGATCAGTAGATTGTTTGTGTATCTGACTATTAACTGTTATAACGATAAAGAAGACGTACCTGACCGGCAAAGAACTTATCAAACACGCTGTGTTAGGACGCTACAGCTTGTGAGGGTTGTGAAGGCAGGCACACCCTCGCCGTGATCCTGTGAGGATGCAGAAAGTGATGTCGCAAGAGATGAACGTTTCACAGAGAATGATGTTACATGTACTGACTTAGACCTTAGGGCAGTGTTTCTCAACGTGGGGCGTATGCCCCACAGGGGAGCAATTTGATTATTTTTTTGGAGGGGGGAGGAGCAATTTGAAAATGTACATATTTATATTATACTTTTTCAGAACTTGGCTGACTATTATGCTAGAAGGGGAACATCAAATCTTTGAGACGTTGAGGTGGAGCATGATCCAAAAAACGTTGAGAAACACTGCCTTAGGGTAAGAGCTTATCGTCGTTTTTCTGGACATTTCCTAACACCACAACTTATGTGTCAGAGGGTGATAAAATCAAAGGCACTTCTCTGACGGTGCATAAACAACAGACACAGAGATATCCTCTTCACAGATGAGAAGATTTTCACTATCGAAGAGCCATTTAACCACCAAAATGATCGGGTATATGCCCCGGATGGTCGCACAGCACGTGCTATAGCACCCAGAATTCAGAGAGCTCATCACTTCATGCCAATGATGATTTGGTGTGTGTGTGTGGGGGGGGGGTGACATATCAAGGGTGTCTAAGTTCATTTCTGCAAGAAAGGGATTAAAACCTCTGTGAAAGTGTATCAAGACACCGTACTAAAGCGTGTGGTATGGCCCCTGAACAACATCTTGTGAAACAAGGCGTTGTTCAGGGGCCATACCACACAGGACCACACAACAGTGGTTGGAGGCGAATGTGCCTGTCCACACATCACCATCTGATTGGCAAATCTAGAAGTCCCGATCTGAAACTATTGGACTTCAAATCGTGGTCGCATCTTTGAGAGAGTGGTCTGCAAGAAACGACACCCCAGCATCGCCAGCCTGAAGGTGGATTTGGAGTGGGTAGTGGCAGCGTTTCTGTTGGATGTTGTCTGTGCCGCTATTGATATGTGACCTCACGGTCTTTGGGCATGCACGAAGGTAAAAGGAGACATTTCAAACACTGAATGCTGCTACGAGTATATACACTTTACACATGTGGTTATATGTGCTGAAAGCTGTAAATGATTTACCGATAGATTAAAGGTTCAAGTTGTAACAGCATTTATGGCAGTCCCCCCCCCCCCCCTCTCTCTCTCTCTCTCTCTCTCTCTCTCTCTCTCTCTCTCTCTGTGTGTGTGTGTAATAGTGTTTTTTTAGGGTTGAGGTATAATTTTGCCAGGGTTTACTGTCCTCCAAACTTGCCTCTCCTAGGTATTACCTTAGTTGGTTATACTACAGCTCTGCATATAATCACAATTTTGTATATTTTTTTCGCTGTAGTCATCCTTCTATTGCAGCGGTTCTCAACACTACTCGTATGCCCGCTAGCGTAAATGCGCCCGCTGTCAATTACTAAATAAGGAAAAAAAAACTGGCAAATATAAGTCTTCTCATAGTAATAATATTTACTGAAATTGTAAAAAAATGTTAGCATTTATGTTATATTACGAATACAGTAACCCTCGTATAACACGGTACTTATATAACGCGGTCTACAAATTGTAGTAACCCTTGTTCAACGCGGTACTTATACAACACGGTTTCGATATAAGACGGTATGCAAACTGTAGTAACCCGTTATCTTTTCATATATTTTTCAACGCGCGACTTAAAAATCAAATTTTATCTTCGTTAAATTTGCATCTGCCCGTATCGCGCATGTAGTTATAAGTAGGAATTTATTATTATTATTATTATTATTATTCTGACATCTCCAAGGAGTCCGAAGACTCATCGCGGGAGGACACCTACAACTGTCTCAACCACTACACCGAACCTCTACTACGAATCATCTCTATCAACGCCATCTCCCCCCCACCACAACTAGTATTTTTTGTCTGTAAATTGCGTGTGTTCTGAAGGGCCGATTTGTCTGTATGCGGGATGAAAAACCGGAGTTTCCGGGAGGAAAAACCCTGCTACCTCCTTATGAGATCGGCTAACTCACCTTCGATTGAAATCGTCCAGATAAAGATTCCTCCCGTCTCGACGAGAATCGAACTATTGCATAGAGACATTGTATAGGGGTGGCTAAATTTTCTTTGCCTAGGGATGTCAGATACTCTCGCACCGGCCCTGCATGAGACTCACCCTTCACGAACTTCATAAGTGCTCCGATCGCTTCAATAGTGAATTAATTAATGGGGAAATAGATTTAAATGAGGAGGAACTGGTACTATTAATAGATGACGTCGAATGAAATGGCAGGGGAAGTTCTGCCAAAGATTCTGATTATGATGAATCAGTTTAAAAAATTAGCAGACAGATTGAACTTGGCAAGAAAGTTATTTTGTGGATAATGATCTCCCAATGGAGCAATCCGGAAAATTCACGAGACAATTGGATATTTGTTTAGCTCCGTATTATGAACTTAATAAAAAAATTGCAGAATAGTGGTAAGCAAGGTCATATTACTGACTTCTTGATAACTAAACCAGCCGAAGTATGCAATGAGAATTATACAAATGATGCGCAAGTGATGATGACGTCCGGCCATTCGTCAATAAAGAACATCTACGAAATGTTAGTTTTGCAGAGAGTGATGACGATTAAAATATACACTTTATTTTATTTTGCCTAAAACATTTATGCATTATGTGCAATGAGGTTTTTGTAGAATTTATAATTTTATACTATGTATTTGTTTCATAGTTTATTTGTTTTCTTAACTTACACTAATTACCGGAATTAAAAAAAAAAATATTTTTGTTGGATATGTCATTGTTTATATAATCTTAAAAAAAAAAACGATTTCGGAACCTAACCCTACTTTTTCTATGTGATCTGAGTCTCGCATAACGCGATTTATATAACGCGGCATTTTTGTGGAACCTGACATCCACTTTATACTAGGGTTACCTGTATTTTGTAATTCCTCTGTCTTTGAGTGCGAGTGTTACCACTGCTAATTTAGAGTGTACTGGCATTAATTTAGAGTCTACTGCTCTTGAGGGATGTGTCACCACTTCACTGGTGTTGTCGGCACACTTTGACCATACATTGTTTTCTTGTGTTTAAAAATTTTTTCCCAAAATGAGTAAACCAAATAAAAAACAACGAACCTATCAATGATTAGGAAGAAAACTATTGTTTTATTCAGAGTAAAGAAAAATGTTTTCGCTTATTGTGTGATGGTTTAATTTAGTTGTATAGTAAATGTTAAATGTGTATTTATCCTACTTTCATAGTTAATTTGTTATCATTTGGTATGATAAAAAAAAGTATACATTTCCATAGAAAATTTTTATTCTTTTAATAATTTCTTTCAAATCTTTTTCTCTTATTTACAATGGTCTGAAATGTTTAAAGTTCTCTGTTATTTTCAATAGGTGTTCTCCGTATCATATACATCACCCTTCACTTTCCATGCAATCATGTCTCAACATCAATGGTTCACGTACTTTTGGGTTTTTCACGTTACTGTTTTCAAGTTACTTCATGAAACAGATGCCATTATCAATTACTGCCTGTTTATGTTTTGCATTTGTAATTCTGAAATTTTTATTTATTTCTTGATTTTTTAACTACGTAAATTCACCCTTTTTCCATCCATAAGACTCAGTTTTTTTAAAAAAATTATTTGCAGAGTAGTATGTAAGATATACATCTTTGAGTTTTTTTTAAAAAAAAAACGTATCTACTTCACAATAAAAGTTTTTGTGCAAAGTTGGAAAGAGCCATGAGGAATGAAGCCAATGTTGTGCCATTGCAAGAGGAATTGCAGTGATCGGAGTTAGCAGTTCACTGTGACAAAGTGTATCATTTTTAAATTTAGGAATCAAAGATGGGATGCAGTATATATACAATTGGTGTCAATATCTTGGAGTAAGTGGTGCGTATGAGGAATCTAGGAGTGATTGTGGACAAAGACCTAAAATTTCAGGGACACATTACTGAAATTGTGAAGACAGCACAATGGATTATAGCAATGATGCAGAGACAGTGATGTATAAAAGTAAGGATGTTATAGTCCTGGTTTTTAAAAGGATGAGGAGATACTGGAAGGAGTCCAAAGATGATTGACCAAGGTGATTTTTGTTCTTTAGAATGTTGAGTATGAAGACAGATTGAGGATAGAAGGTGTGTGTGTGTATATATATATATATATAAGTTATCAAGAAATCATTACCAGATTAACATAGATGATGATTTACATAGAATGGGGAAAAACAAAGGGAAAATAAGAGGTTCATTAATAGAAGCTGTATAAGGAGGGTGTAAACAAAAGGGTGAGGAACAGATTTTTTTTGCATGGAGAGTGGTGGATGATTAGAGTGCATTGTTTCAGAGTGTTGTAAATGCAGAGATGATGAATATATTGAAAGCACAGTAGGATGAACTGTGTGTGTGTGTGTGTGTGTGTGTGTGTGTGTGTGTGTGTGTGTGTGTGTGTGTGTGTGTGTGTGTGTGTGTGTGTGTGTTCTTCAAAAGTTTTCGTCTTATTTTTCTGCTAGCTGGTGGTTATCACAAGCTGGTGGTAAAGTGGTCATCTTGGTTACACACAAATCTCCTGATGTACTCTCAGCATTTCTATACTTATTATTCCTTTCAATTTTCATTTGACTCTATTCTTTGTACAATCTCCCACCTCCTAAGCTCCACAGCAGGCCACTTCTGCTGCTATGTCCTTACAACTCTAATTTCCTAGCACACTTGCCTGCTTTGATGCATATGTCCTTCCATATAAATGCAATCCATTCCTTACATGTATCTTTCTTCTGTCCTCAAATGCACTCCAATTTATCCACATATTCTGGATCTCTTTTTTTGACATATTTTTATTATCATGTCATTCATGCTCTCTTCCTCAGTTTTGCATCATCATATCTGGACAATACACTGTCTTCCTTTTTGACACTTTTCTGCTCCTCACATCTCTCTCTCTCTCTCTCACCACTTGATTCACACTACCTCTCAGATCATTGTGCCAACAGTCACTATTATCTCATGCACATTCTCACCTCATTTTATTGGCACAGACCCACTCTCTGTTGTTCTTCCAGACTACCACTCCTCTTATATTCTCTTCTGTGTTTCCACACATACTCTACTCCTCTCACAGATCCATTTATTCCTTGCTCACCTGCATTCCTAACTCCTTCTCCTCTGACATTCCCTCCTTGCTCTTTTATCATCTGCCTTCCTTCTCTCTCTCTCTCTCTCTCTCTCTCTCTCTTTCCTTTGCTCCTGTACTCTTGACATTCTCATTCCATCTCATTCTCTGGTTCTCCCTCCTCTCATTTCTATAACTTTCTCTCACACTTCTTGTTCATCTCACATCAGTCAGCCCTTCCAGTCTTTTAAGCTCTCCCTTCACGGGAATCAACTGATTTTTATCTTCTGCTTCTTCTTTCAATACTTCTTTCAATAATTCTCCTTCTGCAAGCATCACTCATCATGTTTGACTGGCATTTAGTGCTATCCTTCAGATCTTCCATATATTGGTTCACACTATCTAATCAGTTGTCTAGTCAGTTGCCACCTGATGCTCACCTTACTCCCCCCCCCCCCTGATCCCACTACATGTAACTCTCTACTATCAAGCTTTGTTCCCATTGCATCACTCTCATCACTACTGAAACCAGAAGTACTGATACTGAAATGACCCAGATCTTCCTCATTGTATACATCCCTTACCTTTACCCCATCTCTTACCTGCTACATTTTTAAATGATGGGAGCATGTATACCGAATACTATATAATCTTCTGTGATATTGTTTGCAAAATATAATCTTTGATTGGTAGGGATGGTTGACAATGTATTAGTAAATGGAGGTACTGCAGTCACCATAATTGATATAAAGAAACAGTACAACACAAAGCAATGTATTGGAAAAGTACTTCAAACCCCTAAAAAATTTCAGAATGCAATCACACCACAATTAATTAAAACTAATTCAGGCTAAATTTATTCTAAATTTATAATGAAATCCCTAACAATTAATATCAAAACTCGTTTTTTTTTATTACACCTCTTACAAGCTCTTTACTCTCTCTAATATATCTATTGTATTATGCTGCTATTTGATTATAATTAAAACTGAGTTGCATTAGTGGATATCAGTAATACCCTGTTTTGTTTTTAAGTTTTTGTTGCATTGCTTAATATCAAAAATAAAAATGTATTACATAAATCATATATTTATAATATGAAAATTTTTTTATAGATGGAGGAATATTTGCAGTATATTGGTGGGGTAGTAGGGGCAGCGGCTGTGACAGGTGCAGCAGCAATGGCAACATCCATGTATATGGCAACTTTACCACCCCCTATTGTCCCTACAGTTCCATTGGATAACCAGTCATTGGAGCTTGCTGTGAGTTTTTTAGAACAGTTTATCTTAATAGTGAATTCTTGTATTTTTTATATTAATACTATTAATACTATTATAATGATGATCTCTAAGGTGTTTGACTCATCAAGACGAGCCCAACGACTGCTGACCACTTACTATATTCATATAGTATGTCACACAATATCCAGATTTGTGATGCTTGAGACCAGATAATGAAATGACACATTAGGTTTTAGGTATATAGTATTATTTTTAGTAACACAATTATTTTAGCCACTGATATTAATTCTTATTTGATTACAGATGACTGAGACATAACTAGGATTTGAGTAATATTAATATTTTGAAATGGCACAAATCAGAATTGACATTACATTGATGTTCAGATCAATTTCACTACTATTTTGCAAATTGCAAATATATTCCCAGTCATTTATATACACAAAAAGAGATGAGTGGTTGAAGTTTTTAAGTATAGCATATAGAAGAAATAAAATCCCCACAGTTTAAAAGTGCAGGCTAAAAATTCCAAGCCTCCTTATTTTAAAAGGTTATTTGATCCATGATTTGTACAAAAATAAATTCTCCTGTATGTTTATACATTTCAGAGACCATATTTGCACAACTAATAGAGTCTGACAAGGTTATATCAGAAATTAGCTGTAGTAGCAATGGCTATTGTAAGAAACTTACAGATGTGTGAGGTGCCTGTTTGGGAGGGAGGGAGATGAAAAATGATAGCATTAAGCATATCACACTTTAATAATTTATGTACAGTAAAACATAACAACATAATAAATAACAATATTTTTTTTTCTTTTCTTAGTTCTGATAAGAGATGTTGCTTGGCAAAAAACTAATGACAACTTATTATTATTATCCCAATAACCCATTGGAGTTAGAGATTCATTGTGGGAGGTTGTTATACATACAGCTCATGTATGTATGACAAATTCTCTGCAGACACCACATTCTCAGCCAATGCATTCCAATTATTCACAACTCTCCATGCAAAAAACCTGTTTCCTCTCCCTTGCTCACACACTCCTTATACAGCTTCCAGGGAGGACCTCTTGTTCTTCTCCCATCTCTCACCATTTTATGAAAAACCTCTCCAATGTTAATCTTATAAAAACTCTTATCAATTTGTATGTTCCTATCATATTGCTCCTCCTATCCACTGGACTCTGTAAAGTGCATCATTTCAACCTTTCTTCTTACTCAACATTCCAGAGATCAGAAACTATTTAGGTCAATTGTCTCTGGACCTTTAGCAACATGTCTTCATCCTTTCGAAAACCAGATGACCAAATCTGTGCACAGTAGTCCATATGTGGCCTAATCAGAGTTATTATTATTACTACCCAAGACCCCATGGAGTCAAAGATTCATCTAGGAGGTCCTTTTATCATACACACAGCTCATGATACCGTGCTTTAAACACACTCAAATTTTCTGCAGACACCACAAAGGCATTCCAATAAATCACAACTCTGCATGAAAAAAACCTTCTTCTCACTCCCCTACTCACACCCTCTTTATACAGTTTCTAGGGATGACCTCTGGTTCTCCTCTGATCTCCCACTATTTTCTAGAACCTTTCCAGCATTCATCCTATAACAACTCCTTACTAACTCATAGGTCTCTATCATATCTCCTCTCTTCCTCCTGTCCACCAGACTCTGCAAGTTGCATCTTCTCAATCTTTCCTCATACTCGACATTCCATTGATTAGACCTCTGTACTGTTTCCAACATTTCTTCATCCTTCTGAAAACCAGTGACCAAATCTGGGCACAATAGTCCATGTGTGGCCTAATCAAAGCCTTATACAATGGAACAAGAATCTCCCTACTTCTACAAGTCAGTGTCCTCTGCATCATTCCCAGAAGCCTTTGTGTTGTCTTCATAATTTTGGCTATGTGTCCCCCAAATTTTCAGATCCTTATCCACTATCACCCCCAGATCTCTTATTTCCTCCACCTCCGACAATATATCCTCACCTAGCATAAATTCTGCATCCCATTTTTGTTTTCCAAATTTTCAAACCTTACATTTTTCAACATTGAACTCACATTCCCATGCCAATCACTCAATTTATTCAAGTCTTCTTGTAAGGCCACAACATCTTCTCTACTCTTCATAGTTCATCCCAACTTTGCATCATCTGCAAACAACTGAATATCTCCATCCAAATCTTCACCAATATCATTAATATACAAATTAAACACCAATGGCCCTGAAACAGACCCCTGAGGCACACCACCAGTAACTTTCCTTTTCCTGGATATTGCTCTGCCATACACAACTTGTTGATACCTATCAGATAGCCGGTCTCCAATCCAGTGCACCAATCTAATACCCAACCCCATCTGCTCTAGTTTGACTATCAACTTATCATGCGGTAATCTATCAAAAGCCTTTGCGAAATCTAAGTATATTACTGTGTATCCTTCTTCTCTGTCCATGGAAGCAGTCACCTTATTGTAATAAGTAAGTAGATTACTAAAACATGACCTCCCTTTATCAAATCCATGCTATCCATCAAAGATAATACCATTGTTGTCAACCCAATTTTGGATCCTAGTTCTCACAAGCTTCTCCAACAACTTAACTACAACACTCTCTCTCTCTCTCTCTCCACCAGTTCTTTCAGGTGAGGTATGACGTGGAGCGAATTTTTTTTATTTTTTATCTCCAAACAAAACGGAATTATTTCCTCAGTGACAACTTATTTGTGACTCAAAAATGGTGTACGCTCAATAGCTTTATGAAAAATGTGCAAATCAAAACCTATAGTTTACTTGATATGCTTGAGTTTGATCACCTCCTTTATGAAGTGGCACAATCTTGCCCTCTTTCCATTCCTTAGGAACTTGACACAGTGTAAGACTCGTATTAAAAAAATATGTCAAGGCCATCGTCAACTCCCTGGCACATTCCTTCAGAATACATGGTGATATATTATCAAATCCCACAGCCTTATTTACATCTAGTTTGCTCAACTCCCCATACATCTCTTGCTCACTTACAGCCAGTCTCTCTTTCCCATCTTCAGCTGCTCTCAATCTCTCCATGAAGTCACATTCACAAGATTGAAAGACCTTTATAAACTGCTCATTAAGTATCTCCACCACACCTTCTGCAACAGCTGTCTTTATACCATTTTCTCCAATTAAACTCTATAGAATGGAATCGGAACCCCTCACTTCAACAAGTCAGTACCTTTTGCATTATTGGCAGAATTCATTGTGTTGTCCTCACAATTTTGGCAGTATATTCTTTAAATTTTACATCCTTATTTGCCATTGCCCCAAGATCTATTTCCTCTACCTTCAACTATATATTCGTACCAAGAGCAAATTCTATATCCCATCTTTGTTTTCAAATTTTAAAACCTGACATTTTGCAAAACTGAACTGGCATCTCCACTCCCATGACTATTCACTCAGTTTATCCAAGTATTTTTGTAAGTGCAACAACATCTGTTTGTACTCTTCATAGTTCTTTGATACTTTGCATCATCTGCAAACAACTGTATATTCCCATTCAAATGGTCTCGAATAACCTTAACATATACAGATGACTGAGACATATCATCAGTGACCCTAAAACAGACTCCTTAGACACTCCACTAGTGACTTTCCTCTGCTGGGATATTGCTCCCTCATACATAACATGCTGATACCTATTGGATAGTCAATCTCCAATCCAGTGAACTTGTCTAATATCCAACCCCATCCACTTTAGTTTGACTATCAACTTTCGAAAGTCTTTGCAAAATCTAAGTATACTTATTGTGTACTAAGTATACTTAATAATGGCTAACAGAAGATGATATAGTTAGTGGGATGGGTTAGTGTGTTCAGGGAGGATGGAGAGAAAAGAATGGGAGGAGGAGGAGTGTTATTGATGACAGCCAATGAACTGCAACCAAAGAGAGTAGAAGTTCAACTCCAGGTCAGTGAAATTAGCATATTTGAGGATATCTGGTGTGAGACTGAGCCCAGCAGAACAAAATATACAGTTGGATGCTGCTATAGACCAGGGGATGGAAAAGATGTTAGAGATGGTATGCATTGGCAAAAAGAACAGATAATTAGTATGGGAGATTTCAACTGTGGGAACATAGATTGGAAGCAGGAGAGGACACACAAAAGGAAGGAAATGAATTTTATGCAGTTACTAAGACCTGGTTGGTCAAGTGGTTAGCATATCTGCTCTCTATCCAAAAGGCTGCAGGTTTGAATCCTGCCTTGGGAATGGATGTTTGTGATTGTCTGTGAAAATACTAGTGGTGGTGGTGGTGGTGGTGGACAGTAGATGGCATTGGTGTAGTTGGTGGATTGAGTGGTGGAGACAGAGAGCTGTAGAGTAGGTGCTCTCCCTCGATGAATCTTTGGATTCCTTGGAGGTGTCATGTAGTAATAATAATAATAATTACTTGAGACATCATGTAATGGATTAAACTAGGGGTTCATGGGTGCTCGATCTAGTAATTGCATGTGAGGATTTGTCTATAATGAATACGAGCACGTTGCCATCATTCAGTGCCATCAACTCTAACTTGATTCAAGTCATCTGATGTCATTAACACCATTCCCACTCCTCTCCTGTCGTGTCTATCCTTTATAATAATACTGTATCTTTATACTCAATACAAGTTAGTATGTCTTGTTCTGATAGCAAGGTCTCACTAATGCCTACAACCTGTGGTCCCAACATATTGGCCAAGACAACAAACTCTACCCCTTTGTTTTTGATACTCCTAGCATTCATGTGCAGACATGATAATCTACCTGCATGTTTTTTTTGTATACTCTTGTCTGCAGTTTCCATGACACAGTTGGTCAACTTCCAAGTCTCTATTCTTCTCTAATGCCTTATACATGTAGACATCTCTGCACACATTTGATGGGTCTGAAATGGATGAACACAAAGTCGAAATCGTTCTTCTCATTATCATTTCCATGATAATGCCCATTCCCATAATTTACACAGTCATATAACATTGTCACTCAGTTTCTAGCCATTTTCTTCCTGGTATAATTTAGTTTCCCTGAATCTCTGTGTTAGGTCTCATCCCAGTTATTACTTTTTAAAGTCTCCTGATACCAAACACATTGAAGTATAGGTTGTCCTTCTTATACAAATCTTATATGAAGTATAAACCTAAAAGTGAACTGCTGTGTTTATTTACAAATGCCAGGAGTATCATAAATAAAGAGGAATGAAATGGTTTCACTCTTTGAGTTTATTTGTCCCCAAATCAATGGAATAATTGAAACATGATTGATTGAAGATGATATCCTAAAGGGAATAGAAATGGAAGATAACAATGTTTTTCATGAGGATAGAAAGGACACGAAGGGAGGGGGGGGTGCTCTTGATGATAACAGGGGAATTATGTCCACATAAGGTAGACATGAAAGAGGGAAATAATGGCAATGGTTATGAGGCATTTTGATGTGAGGTGGAGGTTGACATGAAGACATATTTAGTTGTGATGAAGGTGGTGATGAAAAAATGTATAGCCAACTTGGGTTAGTGAACAAAGAAAATGTAATTATTATAGGTGATTTTAATTATGGTGGTATAGATTGGAACGAAGAGCATTTAGGAATCAAGAAAATGAATTTCTCAAGTTTTTGAGACATAAATATCTTAGGCAGTATTAAAAGAAGGGATGTGAACATTGAGAGTTTTAGGTCTGATCATTTCATCAGAGAATGTAATTGTGAGGGTTTCACACATTGATATGAAATGATAGAATTATAACTGCTGTATAAGATATTGTTGAGATATTCAGTGATTAATTTATAAGGGTATTTCATCCTCATCAGGGTTAAATCATGAGAAACTCAAGTGTAGAAGCCATAGGAGAGGACAGCTAAATTGTGAGTGAGCAGGAGGTATTTGAGGAAATAAATAACCTTGATGTTAATAAGGTGATAGGATTGACATATCACCATATGTCTTAAGAGAATATTCCAGGGAATTGTTAGTAGCATGGGCATGATTGTTTAGTAAGAGTCTTATAACAGCATGAATTCCAGGAGAGTGGAAAAAAAAGGTAAAGTTTTTCTACTACAGAAGGCTGTGGCTGCAAATTATAGTCCAATCTGTATATCTGGGATTGTGGTGAAGGTACCAGAGAGATTTCTGAGAACTGCGATACAGAAATCGGTCCATAACAGCTGTATTCTCTGTGGTTACCAGAATGGGTCAGTTAAAGGGAGATCATGTTTTAATGATTTACTTATGTACTATAAAAAGGTGACAAATACTTTAGACAGGGGAGATGTGTATACAGTGGTGTACTTGGATTTTGCAAAAGCTTTTGATAGACTGCCACACGACAAATTGTTAAATAAATTGAAACAGATGGGATTGGATAATGGACTTCTGTGTTGGATCAGTGACTGGCTGTCAGCTAGGTATCAGAAAGTGTATATAGGAATGCAGCATTCCTAAAGAGGAAGGTCACTAGTGGTGTACCACAGTGGACCATTTTGGGATCATTGGTGTTCAATTTGTATGTTAAATATATTCAGATAGGTTTAATTAGTGACATGCAGATGTTTTCAGATGATGCAAAACTCTGGAGAGCAATGCAGAGTCAAGCAGATGTTATGGCCTTACAGGAGTAGTTGAATAAGAAGTTGAAATTGCAAATGGGCAGGTAAGTGGAATTACCAGTTTAATATTGCAAAGTGTAAGGTTTTGAGATTTGGTAAGCAACGATCAGATAATGATGATGATGCAGAGGACTTTGACATGCAGAAATAGAGGGGTTATCGTGCATTGTATAAGGCCTTGATCAGGCCTCATATGGATTACTGTGCACAAATTTGGTTGCTTGGTTTTCATGATGATGAGGATATGTTGGAAAGGATCCAGACAAGATTCACAAAGGTGGTCAGTGACCTTTGGAATGTGGAGTATGAGGACAGATTAAGAGAATGTAAGTTGTAAATCCTCATGAATCAGAGGAAGTGTGGGGATATGATTGATATATATTCTAGTAAGTGGTTGTTATCAGATTGAAATGGAAGAGATTTTTCATAGAATGGGAGATGGGGATAAAACAAGAGGCCATCACTGGAAACTGTAAAAGGAGAGTGTGAGCAGAGGAGTGAGAAATGGGTTCTTTGTATGGAGAGTGGTTGGCGAGTGGAATACATTGCCTGAGCGTGTTGGAAATTTAGACACTTTGAATCAGTTTAAGGCATGGTCGGATAAGCATTGTGTGCAACAGTGCATACCTCACACAATGAAGCTCTGACTCCATGGAGGTCAGATAATAATAATAATAATAATGTACTGAATTGAAACTGGGGAGATTTCATTTGTTGTGATGACAGCAATGAATATATATATATATATATATATATATATATATATATATAGGATATTAATAACACAGTCCAACACAATTTTTGCTGACTTTTATATGAGACTTGTTTTTTACTAATTTGGGTGCGCTCATTTCAAATATCAAACCCATTTTTCTCTATCACGTCAGGTTTTTCCTCTATGGCATTTTCTTTTTGCTAATTTGTTTAGTTTTTGATAGTTTTAAGGAGGCAGTACTATTTAGAGGATCAAAAAAATCGATTTTTTAATATTATTTTCTGAAAGTATGTACTTTTAAAAATCTGTTCCTAACTTTTTATCAAGAAATTCGAAAAATTCCCGAAGATATAGCCTATTATTCAAAGCGGTGCACAGATCAGAATCGGAGCACTCACCGCTCTCGTAGTAAATGAATAAATGCGTAAGAACCTGCAACGGCACGTACTGGTGCTTTGAATGTGAGAGAGGCCGATAATTAGATACATAACTACTTAACAATATTCATTAAAAATTACAAGAATATTTATAAAAAAATAACAATTTTACTTACACATGAGTTTCAGGGAATAAATTTTTGTTTGTAGCAATTTCTGCTGTGTGTTCTGTTTTGGCAATCCCTTTGAATACTCCAACAGTAGTCGGCCATCATGTGAGAATCCCTCTTCCTTGGTACCGATCTTCCATAGTTTTTAAGTCTTGATGAAATCTTTCGCCTTTGTCATCGCTTACAGCACCTAAATTCTCAGGAAATCTATCAAGATGACTGTATAGGAAATGAAGCTTTATGCTCATGTTGCAACCTAGGCGCTGGAAATTTTCAAGCATTGTTTCCACTAGATCTTTGTAATTGCACGCTTTTTTGTTTCCAAGAAAATTATTCGCAACCATCGTAAATGAAGTCCAGGCCTCTTTCTCAATTTCGTTCATAGAGTTGATGAAATTTGGGTCTCTCATTAAAGTTCTAATTTGCGGTCCATCAAATACACCAGCTTTAATTTTTTCATAACTAAGTCGTGGAAATTTTTCACATATGTATTGGAAACAGTCACCTTGTAAATCTAAAGCTTTAACATACTGCTTCATAAGACCTAGTTTGATGTGTAGAGGTGGAAAAATGATTTTTTCTCTGTCGATTAAAGGTTGATTTATAACATTCTGTTCTCCAACATTTAAGGATATTCTAAGAGGCCAATGTTTCTGACTCCAGTGTTGGTTTCTAGCTCGACTATCCCAGAAGCATAGAAAACACGGAAACTTTGTATATCCTCTTTGAAAGCCAAGTAAAAAGTTCACCATTTTAAGATCCACACAGATGATCCAGTTATGGTCTGTATATTTTAATAACTTCAGAACCTTTTTAATGTCCTCATATGTTTCCTTTAAGTGGACTGAATAGCCAATAGGAATTGAACAATATACATTCCCATTGTGTAGTAAGACACCCTTGAGACTTCTGCTTGAACTGTCCATAAATAAACGCCACTCATTTGGATGATATTGTACAACTCATTTCAGTTAGTAAACCTGACACATTGTTACAGTAAACAAACCCACACTCATGTTTAAAATATTGTACAAGATTACTTTCCCTGCTACGATAAAAAGTTATCTTCCTATCTTGCTCCAGTAAGTTTTTTTCATTTAATCTTGAAGCTAACAATTCCGATGATTCCTTTGATAGGCCCAAATCTCTTACTAAGTCATTCAATTCTGCTTGAGTAAAACGTTGCGGTCCAGAACCATAAATTAAATTTTCATTGTCTAAATCAACATCCGGGTCTTGCTCCTCAAGAACATCTGGCATATCCCGATCATGCTCGTTCTCAAGCAAAGGAAGTCCTTTATAAATTGGCATGGCTATTTCATTGGAATGAGCAACTGGCCGAATTGCTGAGTCGAAATTTGGATACACAATTTTTTTCTTATTCTTCTTATTATAACCAGAAGTCTGAACTAAACAAAAATAGCAATCATCTACGTGATTTTTCGGTTCATGCCAAATCATTGGAATGCCAAAAGCTAATTTTTGGCATTTTCCCTTGCTCCACTGTTGTAAATTTTCTACACATGACTTACACACTTTATTTGGAGCCCATGAATTGTCCTGATCTGCAAGTTTTACGTCAAAGTATGCAAAGTACACTTTCTTAACGAAATCAGTGATATTTGTCCTTTGACTTGGAACAGTAAAGCTGCCTCAAATGTAGCAGAAGGAATCTACACTATTGACACATTTTCGAGTAGTAGACATGATGTATTTTCTTCACTGCTGACTAACATGCAATTAACACGACAAAAAAAACCAGAGACTTTATTGGAATGTTATAAGTGCTCATCACACTTTCACGATCGATTAACGATTGACTGATTTCAATCGTTCTTTGTCCGCTATGACGCATATAGCATTCGTTGTTTTAAGCAGTTGTCATCACCTACTTTTCATCACCTAAATGTATTAGGTTGGTTATCGGCCTCTCTTGCATTCAAAGTGCCAGTACGTGCCGTTGCAGGTTCTTACGCATTTATTCGTTTACTAACAAGTGAGAGTGGTGAGCGCTCTGATTCTGATCTGCGCACCGCTTTGAATAATAGGCTATATCTTCGGGAATTTTTCGAATGTCTTGATAAAAAGTTAGGAACAGATTTTTAAAAGTACATACTTTTAGAAAATAATTTTAAAAAATTGATTTTTTGATCCTCTAAATAGTACTGCCTCCTTAAAACTATCAAAAACTTACAAATTAACAAAAAGAAAATGCCATAGAGGAAAAACCTGATGTGATAGAGAAAAATGGGTTTGATATTTGAAATCAGTGCACCCAAATTAGTAAAAAACAAGTGTCAGATCATAATCAGCAGAAAAAAGTTTTATTTTTGTTGGCCAGTGTAATCTATAAATAGTTAACCTCCTTTCATATACCTACAAATCAAATATATATATCAAATCAAAACTCAAATATATATATATATATATTTGATTATATATTTGATAAGCAAGATTATACTGCTTCATAAAGACGATGACTGAATTCAAGCATCAAATTATAATCCGATCTGTGTGTCAGATGTTGTGGTTCAAGTGTTGGAAAGGCTAATAAGAATCAGGATCCAGAATTGGGTTGATAATAATGGTATTATCTTTAAGAGACAGCACGGATTTGTTAAAGGGAGGTTATGTTTTAGTAATCTACTTACTTATTACAATAAGTTGACAACAGCATTGGATGATGTGGTAGATGGAGATACACAGTAGTATACTTAGATTTTGCAAAGGTGTTTGATAGATTACTGCATGATAAGTTGATAGTCACACTAGAACAGATGGGGGTTGGACATTAGACTAGTGCATCGGATTGGAGATTGGCTGTCTGATAGGTATCAGTGAGCTGTGTATTGGGGAGTTCAATATCCCAGAAGAAAGTTGCTAGTGGTGACCTTCTTCTTCAACAGGCCCTAAAACAGATGCCTTAGATGTGGTCTGATCAAATAAGGGCCTTTGCTGTTTAACCTGTATGTTAATGATATTAGGGGAGATTTGAATAAGGATATACAGTTGTTTGCATATGATGCAGTATATGAGGAGATGTTGTGGCCTTACAAAAAGGCTTGAATCAACCGAGTGAATGCACACAGTTGTGGGGATACCAGTTCAATGTTGCAAAATATAAGGTTTTAAAATTTGGAAAACAAAGATGGGTCATAGAATGTACTTTTGGTGGGGATATATTGTGTTGGAGGTGGAGGAAATAAGAGATCTTGGGGTGATGGTTGATAAGGATCTAAAATTTAGTGGACATATTGCCAAAATTGTGAGGGCAACACAACAAATTCTAGCAATGATGCAGAGGGCACTGACTTGTAGACATACAGAGATTCTGGTTCCATTGTATAAGGCTGTGATTAGGCTGTTATGGACTACTATGCACAGATTGGTCACCTGGGGATCACTGTTGGTGATCCCCACCAACAGTACATTCTATATCATAGAATGTACTGTTGGCGGAGATATATTGTGTTGGAGATGGAGGAAATAAGAGATCTTGGGGTGATGGTTGATAAGGATCTAAAATTTAATGGACATATTGCCAAAATTGTGAGGACAACACAACAAATTCTAGCAATGATGCAGAGGGCACTGATTTGTAGAAATAAGGAGATTCTGGTTCCATTGTATAAGGCTGTGATTAGGCTGTTATGGATTACTGTGCACAGATTAGTCACCTGGTTTTCCAAAGAATGAAGACATATTGCAAAAGGTCCAGAGGCAATTGACCAAAATAGTATCTGATCTCTAGAATGCTGATTATGAAGAAAGGTTGAGACAATGCAATTTGCAGAGTCTAGTGGATAGGAGGGGGGGGGGATATGATAAAGATGTACAAGTTGGTAAAGGGCTATTAACGTTGAAGAGGTTTTTCATAAAATGGGAGAACAAGAGTTCATCCCTGGAAGCTGTATAAGGAGGGGAAGCAAGTATTTTCCATTGAAAGTTGTGAATAATTGGAATGCATTGCCTGAGAGCATGTTATCTGTAGAGAATCTGAATGTGTTTAAGGTGTGGTATGATGAACTGTGTGTATGACAGAAGGGCCCTCCTAGATGAGTCTCTGACTCCATGGAGTCTTAGGATAATAATAATAATAATAACGTGAAAAATCTTCCTAGTGTTAGTCTGATATACACTTTTCAAAAGCTTTAAAAATGTCTGTCATATGTACCTACCCACCTCCCTGCCTAGTCTTCCCTTTACCAAAGGGAAGACTAGGTGAAGGCATGTAGTTTACATGCCTTCACCTCATAACCAATATTGTTCAGTATCCACCTCTGTATACTTTCTCTCTCTCTCTCCAAGATTATTTCTTTCTTCTCAAATCCCAGTAATGAGATCTGAGCATAGTATTCAGATGTGGTCTGATCAAAACTTTATATTCTAATGGAACCACCATCCTTTTATTTCTGCTGGTCAGCTTCCTTCTCAATAGACTACAGTTCTCTGTCTTTCTAACCTTTGCAATATATCCTCTGACATTCAAATTTATATCCACAATCAGGTTAAAAAATTTCTAGCATCCTCCACTTCTTCCAGTATATCTCCACCAAGTGAGTATAAAGCATCCCATCTGTGGATCTCAAATTTCAAAATCTTACATTTAGCTGCACTATCTTATTCAAGCTTATTCAAATCCTCTTGAAGAGCCAAAACATCAGCACTATTACTAATAACTTATAATAACTAATAACACTCCCAAACTCTTCATATCATCTGCAAACAACTGAATATTCCCCCTATAGTCTGATAACAATATCATTGACATGAAGGCTGAATAATAATGGTATCAATACTGAACCTACATGGAACTCCACTGGTAACTTCTTACTCTATGATATGTTTCCCCAATATATACAACTCTATGATGGCTATCAGAAAGCCAGTCCCATTAATCTAATATTCAGATCCACATGTTGCAACTTGTCAATGGTACCCTGTTAAAATCACAAAAAAAAATTACATTTAATGCTTTGCCCTCACCTTAGACAACAACAACAACAAAAAAAGACAATATATGCCTTACCCTCATTCAGTGCTCTTGTTACTCTATTATAAAAGCAAGACAGATCAAAGTTGACAGTTGACAACTGTCAAGCATGGATTTGAGTTGACATATCCCTGCTGGCTTGCATAAATGATATTGCCCTTACTGCCCAATTCTGTATGAGTTGTCTTACCAGTTTTTCCAAAATCTCAAAAAATCACAGAAGAAATACAAATTGGTCTATAGTTTGATATCAAATCTTTCACTGTTATTACCACTCTTATGCAGTGACACTATCTTATCCACCTTCCCCTCCTCAGGAACTTGCTCCATTTTGGGACGTTTCAGTAAACAGCCAGGTTAATGACATGGTTAGTTCCTTCCCTTAAGACATGTAACAAATTCCCACTAGTTCCCCCCCCCCCGCTTTACAGACATCTAGAGCACTTTGTATCTGGAACACATCCTCTGCATTCACTTTTGATCCTCATTCCCTTTATTCCTAATGCTCATGGTATTTGTATATTGAAAAAACCAGTGCATTGTCAGAATTCACATAGGTGATAATACTCATGTTAATACTCAATACTCTGTGCTGACTCTAATTGGCTCTGCAATATAGTATGCATCATCTCGTTTTCAAGCCACTAGCTTCCATTTGAGGTCATTCCTACTACCTTCCACTTCTGCAACTTTATTTTTCCTGCCTTAACACACTCACGTGCCTTGAAAGTCACAGTTTCTATATATGCATGTATCCTTCAGTGTTCAATGTAATCCATCTCTTACAGTTCTCTTCTAACCTCAAATATACTCCAAGCACATATCATTTTCATTCATTATTATTGCTCCTCTTTTCCACTCCATGTTATCATACCAAGACTAATTTGATGACCCCTGATATATACTTTTAACAAGCCTATGCTTGAATGCTATGCATATCCCACTTTTAATCAGTTGAACTCTGCATTTTCCTAATAACCTTGTATACTTTTCTATAGCTTTACCTACTGTTCTTGAATTGCAGGTTAACTTGTATAACACAGCTTCTCAAGAATCCTAAAGAATGAAATGCTCTTGCTAGTCTGATGTGCTATCACTTTATACTGAGTACTTAAATACCAACATTGGAGGTTACACTAAATTATTTTCTGCTAGATGCTTGTTTGTCACCTTGAATTTGCTACCCTATTTCTGTAATGTTTTCTAGGAATTTATTCCAGCAATTGACTACTGTTTTATTATTATTATTATTATTATTAAACAAGACCTCATGGAGTCAAAGACTCATCTAGGAGGTCCTTTTATCTCACACACATCTCATCATACCGGGTCTTAAACACATTCAAACTCCTTGCAGACACCACACTCTCAGGCAAGGCATTCCAATCATTCACAACTCTGCACGAAAAAAACCTGCCTCTCACTCCCCTACTCACACCCTCTTTATACAGTTTCCAGGGATGACCTCTGGTTCTCCCCTGATCTCCCACTATTCGCTGTAGAACTTCTCCACCATTGATCCTATAGCAACCCCTTACCAACTTGTAGGTCTCTATCATATCTCCCCTCTTCCTTCTCTCCACTAGTCTCTGCAAATTACATCTTTTCAATCTTTCCTCATACTCGACATTCCAGAGGTCAGAAACTACCTTAGTCAGTCGCCTTTGGACCCTTTCCAACATCTCCTCATCCTTCTGAAAACCAGGTGACCAAATCTGGGCACAATAGTCCATGTGTGGCCTAATCAAAGCCTTATACAATGGAACAAGAATCTCCCTACTTCTACACGTCAGTGTCCTCCTCATCATTCCCAGAAGTCTTTGTGTTGTCTTCACAATTTTGGCGATGTGACCCCTAAATTTTAGATCCTTATCCACTATCACTCCCAGATCTCTTATTTCCTCTACTTCCAACAATATATTCTTACCAAGCATAAATTCTGCATCCCATCTTTGTTTTCCAAATTTTAAAACCTTACATTTTGCAACATTGAACTCACATCCCCATTTGCTTGCCCAATCACTCAATTTATTCAAGTCTTCTTGCAAGGCCACAACATCTTCACTACTCTTTATGGTTCTTCCCAACTTTGCATCATCTGCAAACAACTGAATATCTCCATCCAAATCTTCGCCAATATCATTAATATACAAGTTAAATAGTAATGGCCCTAAAACAGATCCCTGAGGCACTCCACTAGTGACTTTCCTTTTCCTGGATATTGCACCCCCATACACAACTTGTTGATACCTATCAGATAGCCAGTCTCCAATCCAATGCACTAATCTAATATCCAACCCCATCTGCTCTAGTTTGACTGTCAACTTATCATGAGGCACTCTATCAAAAGCTTTTGCGAAATCCAAGTATATTACTGTGTATCCTTCTCCTCTGTCCAAGGAAGCAGTCACTTTATTGTAATAAGTAAGTAGATTACTAAAACACGACCTCCCTTTAGCAAATCCATGCTGTCCATCAAAGATTATACCATTGTTGTCAACCCAACTCTGGATTCTAGCTCTCACAAGCTTCTCCAACAACTTAACCACAACACCCGACACACAGATAGGCCTATAGTTTGATGCTTGAGTTCGATCACCTCCTTTATGAAGTGGCACAATCTTGCCCTCCTTCCACTCTTTAGGGACTTGACCAAGTGCAAGACTCGTATTAAAAAAATATGTCAAGGCAGGTGTCAACTCTCTGGCACATTCCTTCAGAATACGTGGTGATATATTATCAAGTCCCACAGCCTTATTTACATCTAGTTTACTCAACTCCCCAAACACCTCTTGCTCACTTACAGTCAGTCTCTCCTCCCCATCATCAACTGCTCTTAATCTCTCCATGAAGTCACATTCACAAGATTGAAAGATCTTTATGAACTGCTCATTAAGTATCTCCACCACACATTCTGCAACAGCTGTCTTTATACCATTTCCTCCAATCAATGTCATCCTTCCATAATCATTCTTTCTTTTGCTGGCTACATATCGAAAGAACTCCCTAGGATTCTTTTTAGCTTCATTAGCTAACTGCTGTTCATACCTCTCTTTAGCTACTCTCACCAACCAAGTCACTCTCCTTGCCTGGTCTTTGTAGAACTCATGAAATTGGTTACTTCCACTTCTCTTATGCTGCCTCCACAATGCCCTTTTTCTCTGTATTGCATGCTTAATCTCTTTATTCATCCATCTCACACCTAACTTATTTAACCTTCTCACCCGTGGTATACATTTAGACATTGCATCCACTAAATATTTTTTGAAAATCCCCCAAGCTGCATTGATCTCTTTTCCAGCTAACTCCTCATTCCATGCTACACCTGCAAGCTGTCTCCTGAGCTCTTCATAATCACCCCCCTTGTAGTTCCACATATACCCTTTTTTCACAGGGGTCCTTGCACTGCTGGCAACCACCCAAGTAATCACCTCATGGTCACTTTCACCAATTGGTGGATGATTTGATACCTCATTGATAATTACATCCTCCGATGAGATGACCAAATCCAAGACTCTTAATCCTCTTGTGCCCTCTGTTACATACTGTCTGAGGTAGTTATCCCTCAAAAACTCAAGAAACTCATTTTCTTTACTTCCAGTTGCTATCTCTTCATTCCAGTCTATATTGCCATAATTAAAATCACCCATAATGATCACCCTTTTCTTATTTGCTTGGCTTATTTGACTATACATTTCACTATCACCACCATCCACATTACCAGGTCTATAACAACATCCCACCAAGTATTTGATTCTATTCACCTCTATCTCACACCATACTGCCTCAAAACCACTGGCCCCATTTCCCCCTTGCATCTCTACCTTGTATGGACATAACTCTTTCTCTATCATCAATAGCACTCCCCCTCCCTTTTTACCCCTTCTATCCTCACGAAACACATCATACCTTTCCATCTCTATTCCTGTCAGGATGTCATCCTCATCTAACCACTTTTATTAAGATAATATGTTTTCTTCACTTGCTTTCTTCAGCAACCATTCATTCATTTATGTCTTCCAGCATACAGTTGCAGGGGAAAAATTCTTTATAAATTTAATTTGTTCAGGCCTTTAACAGTTGCATGTATTTCAATCAAGTTTCTTTTTTGCTCATATGGTCTGCAGAGTTTGCAACTTACTTTAAGTCTTTCATCATATAACTTGCAACTCATGTCAATTAATTATTAATCTGGTACTACTTGTCTGCACTTTATGTCATCATCTGCATTTCCTCAAACTGTAGATGGAATTCCCTCTTCACTTATAATGTAGTTTTTTTTTGGGTACAAGCACAAAATAAAAACTTATAAAACAAATAGCATTACATTTCTGTCTGTTTTAGAAATATTTCTTATTTTTAAGTTTTCTTTTTTTGGCATGTCAGTAATATCATCACATAAAAAAACTTATATATAGTAAGTACAGAAGAGAAAATGTTTTTATATAATTGCATTATTAATGACTGAATTTTTAAATTTTATATTTGAAAATATTTGAAAATTAATAATAAAAATACTCCCTTTGCAGGGTCCAGAGCGTATACGAATATCCCGGTTATGTGCTGAAGGTAAATTGATTAAAAATTATTTTGATGATGCCAAGACACTTCTTGAAGCTATGTATAGAGGAAATAAAATTTCTAGTAAGAATATTTTCATTAATTATTTCCCATTTTTCTCTTGATGGAATTCATAGTTATCAATTATTATTTTATAACAGTGTTTTAATAACCATTATGATCAAGTTCAGCATGAGAAAAAAAAATAATAATATCAATTCTTTTCATACATATGTAAACAGACAGGTAAATCGAAGTAATTCACAAGAATTCCCATCATGCATTGCAAAATAACAAAAAAATATTTTCTCATTAAGTAGGTTTAAAGCTTCAAAAAAATAACGCACCATTACTGTTGCTTCTTTAACCATGCCTTACTTCATGTAATATACATCTGTTATGTTATCTGTAGACTGGTCCCTCCTCTTCCTTCCTTGCTTCTTTCTTCTCTTCTTCCTCCTTACCCCCAATGCTATTAGAGTATTCGAGGGCTAGGGGTGAATCTTTCCTATTTTGCTGTGCCACTTCATCTTATGCACTATTGTGAGGTACCAACTCGTCTGGCCAGCGTGGTGCTATAAAGCCAAATACCTCCCCATGAAGACTCCAGAGTAATTGGATTAAAAATAAATAGAGAAAAAAACAAAAATCATGATGATTTTTATATATTAACCCTAGAACTGTCAAAGTTGAAAACCATTAAATAGAACAAGTTACTTGATATGTATATTTGGGCCAATTTTTATCCTTTGAGGAGTGCCAAAGAAAAGAGATTGAACGAAGAATTCACCTTGGATGGATGGCTTATGGGAAAATGAGAGACATATTCAGAAGTGACATCCCTATGAGTCTAAAAAGGAAAGCTTTCGACCAGTGCATACTTCCTGTCCTAACATATGGAGGAGAAACATGGACTTTAACAGAAGCCCTAAACAAAAAGCTGAGAACAACACAACATCGCATGGAAAGAAGTATGCTAAAAATAACATTAAGAGATAGGAAGACAAAAAAGTGGATAAGATCTCAAACAGGTGTCATGGATATTGTAAAATACATTAAACAGGCTAAGTGGAGATGGGCTGGCCATATTGCCAGATGCAGTGATGGGAGATGGACTAGAAAAACAACAGAGTGGAGACCAATGAATGGAGCAAGACAAAGAGGAAGACCGAGAAGAAGGTGGAGGGATGAACTGGAACTAATTGCAGGAGTGAGATGGATGGGAGAGGCAAAAAACTGAGTGATCTGGAAAATCATGGGAGAGACCTTTTTCCAGCAGTGGACAGAACCAAAAGGTTGAAGAAGAAGAATGTTGCTTCCTGTTATTAGTCACTCAAAACTAAATATTGTAGGTATTAATAAAACCCTAGTCTACGGAACTATTTCTATCTGTTAATATATAATGTCTGCATGTCGGATTTTTCCCATATTTCCTAAGTTTTTTCTTTTTATACCATTCCTGCTTTTTTGTACTGTTTAAAATTATTATTTATAATATCAGAGGAATTTTAGATTAAAAAATCTGTAACATTGGTGTAATCATAGAATTTCCAGAAAGTCTTAAGATTCCTTGCAGGAGGTTCATATCACAAAGTCTATCATAATATTCCTTAGGCACATTCACTGTTTCATTCTCACTACTGTCTCAGATTAATGCATTCCCTGCACCTGTCACTCTCCAAAAAAAGCTACTTCTCACTCTCTTACCACTTCCTTGCCCAACTTTCCTTGTATATCCTTGAGATATCCTTGTTTTCTGTCTTGATCATGGTAGCACACAAGCCCAACACAACATCAGGAGTAAAACAAAATACCATCAGTAGAGCTAGTTGAGGTGTGGTTTCAAAGTAGTAATAGTCGTCTATCACTTTGACCATTTGTTCAGACATATGGAGAGATATGATTGCAAATTGAATAGTGAACAGATTGTGCAGGAGGGATGTGTAGAGTTTGTGGATGTGTCGATTTGATGGAAGGAAGAATTTATATAAGGTGGATGTTTTACATTTGAATGGATTTGGTGTCAGGAGTCTTGAGTAGGTGTTGTTCAGTGAAAATTTGGAAGTGCAGAGTCAGGAAAACTAGAATTTTTTTTTGGGGGGGGGGGATGACATTTAGCATTATCATCACTCTCCCACTTTCTAACCTCTAGGTGTCCTGGACTCGCTCACCTGTAGATTAGAAAGTGGGAGAGTGATTTTATTTCGTATGGTGATTCAACTGCAGTGAGCCCCTTTTACGGGTAGTTACGGCACCACCTCAATCCCTCTTATTTTTATCCATTATGATAGATATTATTTTGATAGTTTGGGTCTCCCGCAATGAGTCTACTGACTCCATGGAGATACCCGTAATAATAATAATAATGATAGTGTGCGTGTGCGTGTGTGTGTGTGTGTGTGCGCGCGCGCGTGCGTGCGTGTGTGTGTGTGTGTGTGTGAAACTTGCAAACTAGCATGTATTCTATTTCTTGAATACTAACTACTAACTAAAATCTTATCTCTGAAGAACTGTTATGAATAAGTGTTCATATGAGAAATGATGTCTTAACCAGTAATTTAAAATGCGAGTAATATTTTCTGCAGAAGGTGGACCTTGCTTAGGATGGAGACCAGACAAAGATTCAGAATATCAGTGGATTACTTATAGTCAGGTAAGAGCTAATGTTATTTCTTTTGTGAGAGGAAAGTAATAATAGTTCTAGAATATGGGATCTACACATTTTTATTGATCTCTTTGTATACTAATGTAAACCTATAACTGAGCAAATATCTTTTATAACTTTAGTGCAAATAATTTTATACCATGATTATGCAAGGAGAATCAATGAAGTTTTCATTTCATTAATGAATTTACACTTCTAGTACTACTAGCCTTGAGACAGAATATAATTTACAGATGCTTCATTTCTTTAGTTGTACCATCTTAAATCTTCTATTGATAGTTCAATAGGCATATATTTACATTTTCCTTGTCTCAGCTGTAAATGATTGGGTGTTGTCATTGGAATCAAACTATCATTTATTCTGTTTTCTGTAATGAGTAATTATACAATTTCTTGTGTCACCTACTGTAGATTGAAAAGAACTGTCTTACTTTATTGTGGTATAATTTTGCAAATAAATGCATACTGCAGTTTTATTTCTGTATAGTACAGTATTTTACTGTGTCTATTCACATTGTAATGTATTCAGTTTCTTAACAGCTGATGTTCTATGTGCAGAAATGGTGTATATATCCAGCTTTGCTACGAGTTGCCTCAGTCCTGAATTACTTCAGGGCAAACTTTGTTTGCCTACACTTGGGTAAAGGATTAAACTAAATTTATCATGGTGTGTATATATATATATATATATTATTATTATTATTATTAAACAAGACCTCATGGAGTCAAAGACTCATCTAGGAGGTCCTTTTATCTCACACACATCTCATCATACCGGGTCTTAAACACATTCAAACTCCCTGCAGACACCACACTCTCAGGCAAGGCATTCCAATCATTCACAACTCTGCACGAAAAAAACCTGCCTCTCACTCCCCTACTCACACCCTCTTTATACAGTTTCCAGGTATGACCTCTGGTTCTCCCCTGATCTCCCACTATTCTCTGTAGAACTTCTCCACCATTGATCCTATAACAACCCCTTACCAACTTGTAGGTCTCTATCATATCTCCCCTCTTCCTTCTCTCCACTAGACTCTGCAAATTACATCTTTTCAATCTTTCCTCATACTCGACATTCCAGAGGTCAGAGACTACCTTAGTCAGTCGCCTTTGGACCCTTTCCAACATATCTTCATCCTTCTGAAAACCAGGTGACCAAATCTGGGCACAATAGTCCATGTGTGGCCTAATCAAAGCCTTATACAATGGAACAAGAATCTCCCTACTTCTACACGTCAGTGTCCTCCTCATCATTCCCAGAAGTCTTTGTGTTGTCTTCACAATTTTGGCGATGTGTCCCCTAAATTTTAGATCCTTATCCACTATCACTCCCAGATCTCTTATTTCCTCTACTTCCAACAATATATTCTCACCAAGCATAAATTCTGCATCCCATCTTTGTTTTCCAAATTTTAAAACCTTACATTTTGCAACATTGAACTCACATCCCCATTTGCTTGCCCAATCACTCAATTTATTCAAGTCTTCTTGCAAGGCCACAACATCTTCACTACTCTTTATGGTTCGTCCCAACTTTGCATCATCTGCAAACAACTGAATATCTCCATCCAAATCTTCGCCAATATCATTAATATACAAGTTAAATAGTAATGGCCCTAAAACAGATCCCTGAGGCACTCCACTAGTGACTTTCCTTTTCCTGGATATTGCACCCCCATACACAACTTGTTGATACCTATCAGATAGCCAGTCTCCAATCCAATGCACTAATCTAATATCCAACCCCATCTGCTCTAGTTTGACTGTCAACTTATCATGAGGCACTCTATCAAAAGCTTTTGCGAAATCCAAGTATATTACTGTGTATCCTTCTCCTCTGTCCAAGGAAGCAGTCACTTTATTGTAATAAGTAAGTAGATTACTAAAACACGACCTCCCTTTAGCAAATCCATGCTGTCCATCAAAGATTATACCATTGTTGTCAACCCAACTCTGGATCCTAGTTCTCACAAGCTTCTCCAACAACTTAACCACAACACCTGACACACAGATAGGCCTATAGTTTGATGCTTGAGTTCGATCACCTCCTTTATGAAGTGGCACAATCTTGCCCTCCTTCCACTCTTTAGGGACTTGACCAAGTGCAAGACTCGTATTAAAAAAATATGTCAAGGCAGGTGTCAACTCTCTGGCACATTCCTTCAGAATACGCGGTGATATATTATCAAGTCCCACAGCCTTATTTACATCTAGTTTACTCAACTCCCCAAACACCTCTTGCTCACTTACAGTCAGTCTCTCCTCCCCATCATCAACTGCTCTTAATCTCTCCATGAAGTCACATTCACAAGATTGAAAGATCTTTATGAACTGCTCATTAAGTATCTCCACCACACATTCTGCAACAGCTGTCTTTATACCATTTCCTCCAATCAATGTCATCCTTCCATAATCATTCTTTCTTTTGCTGGCTACATATCGAAAGAACTCCCTAGGATTCTTTTTAGCTTCATTAGCTAACTGCTGTTCATACCTCTCTTTAGCTACTCTCACCAACCAAGTCACTCTCCTTGCCTGGTCTTTGTAGAACTCATGAAATTGGTTACTTCCACTTCTCTTATGCTGCCTCCACAATGCCCTTTTTCTCTGTATTGCATGCTTAATCTCTTTATTCATCCATCTCACACCTAACTTATTTAACCTTCTCACCCATGGTATACATTTAGACATTGCATCCACTAAATATTTTTTGAAAATCCCCCAAGCTGCATTGATCTCTTTTCCAGCTAACTCCTCATGCCATGCTACACCTGCAAGCTGTCTCCTGAGCTCTTCATAATCACCCCCCTTGTAGTTCCACATATACCCTTTTTTCACAGGGGTCCTTGCACTGCTGGCAACCACCCAAGTAATCACCTCATGGTCACTTTCACCAATTGGTGGATGATTTGATACCTCATTGATAATTACATCCTCCGATGAGATGACCAAATCCAAGACCCTTAATCCTCTTGTGCCCTCTGTTACATACTGTCTGAGGTAGTTATCCCTCAAAAACTCAAGAAACTCATTTTCTTTACTTTCAGTTGCTATCTCTTCATTCCAGTCTATATTGCCATAATTAAAATCACCCATAATGATCACCCTTTTCTTATTTGCTTGGCTTATTTGACTATACATTTCACTATCACCACCATCCACATTACCAGGTCTATAACAACATCCCACCAAGTATTTGATTCTATTCACCTCTATCTCACACCATACTGCCTCAAAACCACTGGCCAGTGGTCACTTTCAATCACTTTCAATTTCAAATCCTCTGTACACTATCACTATCAACAATAACATAGTCAATGAGACTTATCTTATTCCTTGCCTCTTCTCTCCATGTGAATTTGTGCACATTTTTATGTTGGAACATACTCTTAGTAATAACCAGTCCATGTCCTGAGCAGAAATCCAACAGGTATTTACCATTATTATTAGCATATATATAGCAACAACCATGATAGCTTATCTGAGGATGACACCACTTAATTATTGTTTATTAGTTTGATTGCAGTGTTGGAAGTAGACTGTCCCTTGATAGAGTTGATATTCACCACATCCGTAGGATAAGAAATTCATTCACACATCATGCACACAATAAGTAGGAATGCAATTGCATGTTACTGAACTGAAAAGCCTGACCTACATACTCATATACTTAATGAGATGCAATAAATCTGTGAGGTATGGAGGATGCATATTTCTCATTCATTTCTATTTCTCCTTGTCCTTAGGATCCTTTTTAGGCTACTGTAGTTTGTGAGGTTTCTATTTTCAGAAGGTATCTTATCTGGAATGTAGAACTTCCAAGTAGCCTTTCTGCAGTGATTATTATTATTTTATTATTATGTGACACCTTCAGGGAATCCAAAAACTCATCGAGGGAGGGCACCTACTCTACAAATCTGTCTTCTCCACCACTCAGTCCACCAACTACAATGAACCACAGCTACCATCATCATCTACACCAATGTCATCTGCCGCCCACCACCACTAGTATTTTCATAGACAATCACAAACATCCATGTTCATGGCAGGATTCGAACCCACAGCCTTTTGGCTGGAGAGCAGATATGCTAACCACTCGGCCAACCAGACCGGCTTACATCACATTATATATATATATATGTGATGTAATTAGTTGTCTGAGGTCTTGTTATACGGTATGTATTTCTGGCTATGCTGTAGTTGGCATCCAAGTAATATTTTAGCATAGCTTCATAGTGACATAAGTGTTTTGCTGTTAGTATTTTATGTTCTGACATTGCAGTAGTCAGTATAAAGCATGTATCATCTCTGTTCCCAAAAGATCAGCTTTATCATTTTATACTGTAATGATATTATTCTATTTATTTTGTAGTGTACGCAGTTATAGCATATCTTAGTATAGGGCTTTGTGTATGTTTTTATGTGTGTAAGAACTATGCCTTTTAACTTGTGGAGTTTCTAGTTATTGCTAACTGTTGATGACTTATGTGGCTGTTCCAGTTCATATCTGCATCTAAGGTACATCTAAGGTATTATATTATTATATTGCATCAACTTGAGTGATGGCAGTGGTTTTATGTTCTGTGTGTTCTGTATGTTGGAGAGTGGATGATGCATTGCTATGTAGTAAACTTCTAAACCGTGAATCATTCATATTCCAGTAGTAATAAAGCCTGTTTTTTCCAGGATGAAATTAGTTTATTAAATGATCATTAAACAACTCCACTACATTATTTGCATCACTCAACCTCCATTCCATCTAACAATGTTATACTTTCACAACCATTTCTCCTCTTAATGGTCATAACAAACAAAATTTTATTATATTTTTTCTCAAATAGTGAGCTAGTCTCTTTTTGTATTCCAGTTTATTTTTGTTTACATTAGTCACTTTTCTGCCTTGAATCATATTCTTCATGCAACTGCTCTTCACTACCCCTCTCTTTCTTCATTTACACTTTTTTCCATAACCTCTTTTCTTCTGTAGTTACTGTTTAATTTCATTAGTCATATTAGTCATCCACTTATACCAAAATATGTTATATTATTATTATTATTAAAACACAGCTTCATGAAAGATGCCAAATCTTTCCAACAACTAGCAAATAAATTAAAGATGCCAAGAAATTATATTCTTGGTTTCGTCCTTTATCCAAGTGTAAGCAAACGAAGTTTGGGTGCGAAGTATCTTCATGACTGAATTACTTGTATATAGAGGCTAATGACATCACATCAATTGTGTTAGTATCCCATAATGCAAGACACATACTCTTACGGATATGTATAATGCTATGCATTATGGGAAAGACTCTGACTGGTTTTGACCTTTATTGAGGTCTCATCAGTGAGAGCCAGATCCAGAAGAGATATTAGAGTTTAGGTATGGAGTTTTTGGTGAGCCAGTCAGTGAGCAGATTTATGTCATGTTTGCATGTTTGTTTAGGCTATGCTTGCATTATTGATTGAGACTTTTAAACTGTTGAGAGGTGGTTACAGGGTTGACACTGGGAGTTCTTTCGCTTGGTTGAACAGTGGGAAGGAGTGATGACAAGAGGCATCCCTGGAAGTTACGAAAGGAAACTGTGAGCAAGAGGGTAAGGAGTGATTTCTTTGCATGGAGGGTGGTTGAACCATGGAATGCATTGCCTGATGGAGTGGTGGGAGGGAGAACGGTCAATGAGTTCAAAGAGTGGTATGATAGACTTTGTGTTTCTTAGGGGGGGGGGACCTCTGGTCGATGAGTCTTGATAGACTGTGTTTCTTAGGAAGGACTCCCATGATGATTCTTTTGACTCCATGGAAGCCTGAATAATAATAATAATAATAATAGTAAGCAAACAGAGTTTGCACGGGAAGTATCTTTGTAAATAATTTCTTGGCATCTTTAATTTATAGTATAGCCAAGTGAAAAAAACTTTCAACATCTATCTGTAATCAAGATTATTTTAGTAATAAGGTATGGCACCTTATGACAATTTGTATATGGGAAATATATGACCTCTGCATTACTTCAACCTTGGTATCTCTTCTGGTTCTGGATCCCACTGATGAGACCTCAATAAAGGTCAAAACCAGTCAGAGTCCTTCCCATAATGCATAGCATTATACATATCTGTAAGGGTATGTACCTTGCATTATGGGATACTAAAGCAACTGATGTGATGTCATGAATAGACTCATGAAGATACTTCATGCCCAAACTTCATTTGCTTACACTTGGATAAAGGACGAAACCAAAAATATAATTTCTTGGCAGCTTTAATTTATTTTCTAGTTGTTGGAAAGGTTTGGCATCTTTCGTGAAGCTGTGTTTTAATAATATTAATAACATAACATATTTTGATGTAAAGTGGATAAAATTAAACAGGAACTGCAGAAGAAAAGAGGTTATGGGAAAAAAGTATAAATGGAGAGAGATAGTGAACAGTAGTTGCATGAAGAATATGATTCAAGGCAGACAGGTGACTAGTGTAAACAAAAATAAACTGGAATACGAAAAGAGACTAGCTCACTATTCAAAAAAAATTATAAGAAAATTTTATTTGTTATGGCCATTAAGTGGAGAAATGGTTGTGAAAGTATAACATTTTTAGATGGAATGGAGGTTGAGTGACACAAATGATGTAGTGGAGTTGTTTAATGATCATTTTATTGAGGAATTTCATACTGGAAAAGCAGGTTTTATTACCACAGGGTTTAGAAGTGCATGAGGAGAAATGATCATGTTTTGAAAATTCTAAGTACTCTGGAAATAAATAAGGCAGTGAAATTGATGGGATTTCACCAGGTGCTTTAAGAAAATGTGCCAAGGAAATAAAAGCTTCATTCAGGTCCACTGCAAGCAGATGTGCAATTTTTGTAAAAGGGGGGGCACAAAATTAAGTTTTAAAAATCAATTCTCCATTCTGAACAACATCCACACGTGTTCGCTTCCATATATTTCACTTCTTCCAAAAGAAGTGAAATATGATGAATATCAATTCAGAAAAACCATATGTATTGTGCAATCTGAAACTATCAGTGCCACTGACATCTTCCAGTGAGCATATTGTTTTAGTTCCTGGAAGCTCAGTCTAACAAGCATGAACTGAGCAGATCTGAGTCTTATTATATACAGATACAAATCAACACCTTAGCATTAGTCCATCTTTCTGTTGGTTCTCTAAGTTAAAGCTTTGTAGTAATCTGAACATGATATTTGATTATTGAAATACTGGAATGTTCATGATAATGTCTGCAACCTATGTGAAGGATTTCATTACTATACATGTGCTGATTGTGATCGGAGTTCTCTGCTGTTGCAGTATTTGTGAAAGTATAATGAGATTTTCAAGAATGATAAGTAAAAAAACATACAAGATTTTTTTCATTTTGATAAATCTATTTTAACATTTACATTAGTTTAAAAACATTTTCTACATTTTATCAAGGTGGTCAGTAAAAAAATTATCAAGGGGAACCAAGAAACATTGTTTCACAAAGGCAGCATACATGTCAATGGTAATACTCCATAGACCTAGCTGTTCAGTGAAAGTCCAGCTACTGGAAAGGTGCTACCTAAGGAGGGGAAAGTGGTTATGATAGTGCCATTGCATAAGAGTGGTGGGGATAGAATGGAAATTTCCAGCTATAGACCAGTTTGTTGAGATTTGGAGAAGTTAGTGAGAAATTGTATACAAAATTAGGCAGACAAGAATATTATTATGTATGTGGTTCAGCATGGATTTGTTCAGAGAGTTATATATGAGAGAGCTGTATCAAGGAAGAGGATTTAATATTATTAGTACAGCAATCCCTCAATTAGTGTGCCTAATGTATTCTTTAAAACAGGGGCATTAATCGAAAATGCACTAATCGAATATAGTAACCTATGGGAAAATGTAATTCGCTCCTCAGATTTCTTTTTTGACCCTTAAGTTTTTTATAAAAGAATTAGGGTATGTCTCAGGGCCTAGTTAAAGGAAAACCATGAAGCTGAAAAACAATAAAACATATTCAGAAAATAAATTTATTATTCTACTTATTAACAAAGAATTGAGCTAACGTAGTTTGGCGGGCATTCTGTTTTCTTTTTTTCATACAACTGACGGTATGGCCCTATTGCCTCTTCTGCAAATTTTACTGGTTCTCTCTTCACCAGGGTCGGTCTCTAAGCATTGCTGCTTAAAAACTTCGAATGTACAAAAACTATTTTCAAATTGTTTCTGTGAAATCTCTTTGGGCTTGTCAGTGATTAAATTTTCTTCATATTCTTCAGGATCTTCCCACTGTACATTTAAATCGTTGAGTCTTTGGACTCCCTGGAGGTGACAAATAATAATAATAATAATAAAATTTAGCATGTCGGAATCACTCAATTCTTCAGAATGAGATTTAATTAACTTAGATTCATTTTAAAAGCCTCTAAAATCATTTACACAATGTGGAAGAATGTGCTTCCTAACAGCTCGCATATGACTAGCAGTAATTTCATTCAACTTTGGGACTTTATAACTAGGCTGAGATTTCTCTGATTTGGCTAGAAAAGTCTTGAAAGGCATTCACTTCTAAAAAAAGCCAGTTTCATCGACATTAAATATTTGTTGATCACAATAGTCCCCTTCTTACACAATTTTTTTCAAAATCTCTGGATATCTCCTTATCTGCACTTGTAGCTTCGCCTGTGATTAGAACATTGTGTAGGCTATTTCTCTTTGAAACGCTCAAATCACTCAGCACTAGCATGGAATTCTTTTTCTTTTCCATCATTGATAGCACTTTCTTTCAAGTTTGCAAATAGGTTTAATGCTTTTCATTTAATAAGGCTAGTATTTAGTGGGATCTGTTTTTGGTTACAATCTTTGATCCATGTAAAAAGAAGTCTCTCTAATTCAATGATTATAACTTTGATTTTCAGTGCATGCATGATGAACTTGAAGCAGCCTTACCTTTCTCTTTGTATTCAGCAGTTGATTCACCCATTTTTGTAGTCTTGTCCTATCTTTGCTCTGGACTCACCTTGTTCATTTTTCTTTATTATTTCAAGTTTTTCTTCCAATCAGATTACTTTTTGAATCAGTTGCACACTTCTATTTTTTGCTTACTAATTCTTTTACTCATGATTAAAGGTTAGCAAAATAATTTAAAATAAAAAAGTAAGGAAAACAATTGCATGAGATATGATCAGCAAAATTCTATGTAAAGCAGACAACATAAATTTTGGTGGTAAATTTGGAACATAATGTACATAGAAATAGTATATTATGCCATTGAAAAATAACTTTGTAAAATGTTTCAAATCGGTAACTAAATTATTTCATCCTGGTGAACTAATTTTTTAAAACAGTTAGCCATAAAAAATGTATAGATCGAAAAATTTTTAAATCTGTAACATTTATTTTTAAGATGTATATAGGCACACTAATCGAATTTTAGAGGCGCACTAATCGAATTTGGGTATCGAAAAAAATGACGCACTAATCGGGGGCGCATTAATCCCATGCCTCCGTGGAGTCTTAGGACTCATTGCAAAAGGTCAAACACTTACAGACCACAATAACTACTCATACCTTGCCTTGAACTCATACAATGTTGGAGCACTCATTACTCACTATGGAAATGCATTCTGCTCATTCACTGCTGGCCAAGCAAAAAAAATCTCTTTTTTGCCTCTTTACTCAGCATAACCCATTATCGTATACAATAATTCCCCTGCATCTATTTGATAGGCTCCTCTCACCAGTTTATACATCTCAATCATATCACCTCTCCTTCTCCTCCTAGCTGCCAAGATTTGGAGATCATATTCCATCAGCCTAAACTCATATTCAGTATTTCAGAGTTCTGAGACGGTCTCAGTTATTCACCTCTGCTTTCTCTCTCTCTCTCTCTCCCCAATGTTTCCCTATTACTAATATAGCCAGATAACCAGATCTGTGCAAAGAAATCTAAGTGAGGCTTACTTAGCACCTTATAGAGTGGAACTATCACCTATTATTATCATCATCCTAAGACTCCATGGAGTTACAGACTCATCTAGGAGGTCCCTTCTGTCATACACACAGCTCATCATACCATACCTTAAACACATTCAAATTCTCTATAGATACCACACTCTCAGGAAATGCATTCCAATCATTCACAACTCTTTATGCCAAACAGGTGATAAAGACTGATGCTCACATCAGTCTTTATCACCTTAATAACTGCAAAGTTAACCACCTGGATGATATACCCTTGCAAGACTACCACTTAGTAACTGAACTATTTCTTTTGCTTCTGTCACTTTCCTACCATCAGCACTGAATAAAGTTATCTTTCTATAATCATTCTTGAAAACTGATTTAGCCTTCCTTACCATAGTAATGTTACCCTTCTTGCTTGTGATTTATACTACTCATGGACATGCTGATCACATTGTTGTTTATATTCCTTCCATAATGCTTTCTTATTTTGCAGCTTTTGCTTTGTATTGTTAGTCATCTACTTAATCCTATTCGGTTTATCCTCCTCACCCTGGGTATGCATTCTGATACTGCCTCACTCAAGCAATCATTGGCTGTTTCCCATTTACTAATTACATTCATTCCATGTAGTTTCTTATGTCATGGCACTACTCCAAGTTGCTTCCTAAGTTTATCATAATTTCCAGCTTTGTAGTTCTGCATAAACCCTTTCTTTACTGAAATTTCCACATGTCGAGCAACCTCCCAGGACAAGACCGATAGTAACTTTCCTCAATTGGAGGTCGTGCTACTGCAGTTATAGATAGACCTGATGCTATTACCAGATCCAACACTCTTAAACACTGGTCCCTTCCATAATGTACTGTTTTAGGTAATTATCCCTTAGTAATATAAATTCTGTTTCCATTTTGCCACGTGTCCTTTTCTCCTTCCAAATCTATATTACCGTAGTTGAAGTCTCCCATGATAATTGCTCAGTCTGCACTCATGCTAATCTGCTGATGCATGTCGTCACATCTTCTTCTTCTTCTTTTTTTTTTTTTTTTTTACACGCGTGGATAGGCTTATGTATTCGTCAGACATTTTTGTAATAGATTTCACAGTTTGATATGAACACAGTTGATTAAGAAAATAACTATTTATTAACTTAAAAGCTAATATTTTGCTGGTATTATATCCAGCATCTTCAGAGCACACAACACAAAGTTTGTTACAAATGCTGCACACAGGATCAATTGGAAAGAAACAAAAGTAATGCACAGAAGCTTCTACAAGTCAGAGAGGTTGTTCCTGGAATCAACAGAAGCCTTAAAACATACTCCAAACCTTAACAAGTATGGCTGTATAAATCTACCAAAGATTTGGGAGACAGTCATCTTAAGACCAAATTAATATTTATTACTTTTATTTTATTTCATTTTTTCAAACTTTCTAAGACTATCATTTGGACTATTATTTCAAAACTTTGAATTTTTTAAAATTTATTTATTTATTTTTAAACCTAGATGGTGCCATATTAGGACTTTAGTCCTGTGTTGCACGCTGCAATTACTATTACTAGCCCCACTGTTACACCGGATTGTGATTGTTTTGCATTTGTAACAAACTTCTTCTTCTGGATCCCCTATAACAGAGGTCTATAACAGTGACTAACAATATTTTGTCCTGTTAGCCTCCTGACAGCCTCAAATGAATCATTTCCATCAGATCTACAATCTTCCTTAACTTCTATTTTTGTTGATTGATGTTTTTCAGCTATCATTAATAATACCCCTCCTCGTGCCCTATTTCCTATATTTTCTCTGAAAATACAATATCCATTACATTCTAGTTCTGTAACTATATCATTATCTGATAACCAGGTCTTGCTAATGCCAATAATTTTTGATCAATTGAGCTGGCTAATGCTAAATACTCCTCTTCTTTATTTCTGATACTTCAGGCATTTGTGTACATGCATTTCAACATCCCTTTGGTCCACTGTTACCCTTACACAATGTCATTACCTGCTCATTCAGATTCAGAACCTGGGAAACTGCACCCATCTCTTCACATTCATTCCTGAACTTATACTCATCTATTCCAGAGATGGCTATTTCCACACAGTCGTTCATGCACTCATTTGTCCTGGGGTGGCTAGATACATGCTTGATTGCATTCCCTCTATTTCTAGTTTCCCTGGTTTTGCACTTCCAAACTCTCACTGAACAACACTTTCTTCAAGCACCTAACTCTTAAACCATTTAAGTTCAGTCCATCATGCATGTAGGAGTTACATCCATTAAATTCACTCCACACATCTATAAACTGCACACCATTCCTCCTGCATAATCTTCTCACTGACAATTATGGCTCTTCTTCTCAATTCTCTCCAAGGCAGCAGACTCAGTCTTTACTTTCTTATTCTTCATTTTTGCTTCTTCTAACAACTGTTTCTTATCTTTTCTCTCATTGCATATTTCTCACCTTTCAAATCATTTGTGCCTGCCAAAACAATTAACTCGTTTGCTTCTTTCTTCTGCAAACTTAAAGCTTCACTAACATCCTTTATCTTTACTCCTGGAAAATATGCTTTTGTAACTTTCTCATTAAGTATACCTCTTTTCACTTTTGTTTCTTTTCTTAGCACTTTTATGCTTTCCCCATTCACTCTCTCTTTCATTCTCTGTCCTTTTGCACCACACACACACACACACACACACACACATACACACACGCACGCACACACACACCAATCATTTCTCCAGTCGCTCGAGCTCATGTTTTGCTCTGGGAAGGAGTTTTCGTAAGCATGCAATTTCTTTCCGTGCTGGCATCGCATTATCCAGATGATTACTTTCAACTACTTCCTTCAAACTGTCATTCATTCGTATTTCATGCACTATCATTCACTGCTTCCACTATATTCTCCACACCACTTCCACAATCCTGCCTTATGTAAGTTTTTTTTTTCTTTTCCCCACTTGGTTAGACTATAATAAATTTAGTTTAATTCTTTATCCAAGTGAAGTAAATTCAGGCATAAACTTTGTTTACTTACACTTGGATAAAGGATTACACTAAATTTATTATAATCCTGCCTTATATCCATAATGTCAGTCACTTTGATTATTAGTGATTATTCTGATGTGGCCTTTCAGGAGGATTTAATTAAGTTCAGCAGGTGGGAGAATGAATGGGGGTATGAGTTTAATTCAGCTAATTGTAAGGTCTTTCAATCTGAGATCCATCAATGGAAAATTATGTACTCTATTGACAGAAGTATACTAGAGGAAGTGGAGGAAGCAAGAGATCTTGGAGTGATGATTGATAGAAATTTGGAGTTAAGGGAATATATCATGAAAGTGCTGAGAGACTTAGAGGACTGCTGCAAGACATTGGCTAGCAGAGATAAAAGAGTGGTTATTCGATTGTATACAGCCCTGATCAGATTGCATCTTGATTATTATGTGCTGATAAGAGAAGGTAACAAATAATATCAGGACTTGTACAGTGTTAATTATGAGGATAGACTGAGTATATGCAAATTGTCAGATAATTGTGAAGATGTGTGTGTGTGAGAAAGAGAGAGAGAGAGAGAGTTACAGAATTGATCTGGGAAGATCTTTCAAAGTAGAACAAGGATGGGAAGGCCATCTCTGGAAGTTATGAATATATGTGTGAGTGAGAGAATGAAAAATGTTTTTTGCATGGAATATATTGCCTGATATAGTGATGAGAATGCAGATGGTGAATAAGTTTAAGGGGTGGCATGGTGATAGACTTTATGTTATCTAAGATGAGTCCCCCATAATGAGTAGTGGGACTCCATTGAGTTTCTGAATGATAAGAATAATATACCTGTAAGATTGTTGATGCTGCATGAAGATGAAGCTCTCTGGCAGAGTTAGGAGAATGAATATCTCTGGTTTGAAATGGCAAGTATTAAATATCTTTAAAAAACAGAGGAATTTTCTAGATTTTTTTAAAAATTAGATGGATTCAGCTTCAGCTGATCTTGGATGAAAGTAGCAGGATTTTTCTCTCACAAATAAATAAATAAATAAACAAAACCTAAATATTTGTGTGTGTGTGTGTGTGTGTGTGTGTGTGTGTGTGTGTGTGTGTGTGTGTGTGTGTGTGTGTGTGTGTGTGTGTGTGTGTGTGTGTGTGTGTGTGTGTGTGTGTGTGTGTGTGTGTTATTATAAATATGCATTTTTTCCTATTTATTTATTTTAAATAAAATTAATCAAATAAAAAGTGTTCTCTTAAAATGCTTGTATGACTAGTTATTCTTATCCTAAACTCCTATGAAAGTTTGATAATATGTGATCAAGTATTTTAATTTTTTTTCATTATTTATGCATTTCTGTCTGTATGTTTGTATATTAGTTGCTCTGCAAATTCACATATAGTGCTGAACCCATTAATTTCATTATAGTTACTTATTCGGGTAAAGAAATTTGGATCTGGTCTCGTTCATCTAGGATTAGAACCATATTCATATGTTGGAATTTATGCACAGAACTGTGTAGAGGTAAGTTTTTATAAGCAAACAGTATTTTATTCACTGCTTAGCTTCAGATTACTTCTGCACTACAAATTTGTTTTTCAGATTCTATGTTAAACATGTTTTGTTATGAATTATTTAATCAGAAATACAATACAGAATAATTGTACAGTATACTAGTTCTGCTCTGCTTTAAAACTAAACTGAGAAGGAACTGATTTTGTAGACAATTAGAATAAAGGAATATATTTAATTTTGAAAAAAAAAAAAAAAAAAATCTAGATTTGGTTGAAACAGAGCCCAGAATTTGTCATCTACTCTATTCTTTATAGAGTGAATTCTTATGAAAGTAAAATGATTCAGATATCTCAACATTTTGGTAGTTTATTAGCATGCAAATAACAGTTTTTAGTAAGACTCAATGTTTTAAAAGCTATGGACTCTGGTTGCTTGTCTTCTGTTATATCTTGCATATTATAAGTTATGCTATTGTGTTGAAACACAAACTCGTGTTGAAGCATTCTGGATGAGAAACCATACATCATGGTCAGTTTTTATGCATAGTCTTTATTTACTAGTGTACCTCTTGCTCACACTCTCCAGTTGTTATCACAAGAGTTCCCTCAAGACATAGTTGAACTGTTTGACTTTGTCATGCACTCAGGCTACTTCATCTGTAGAAACTCTACAACAATCACATCCTTTCTTTTGGGTACACTGTGTGGATGATGTTTTGATTTGACTTGAATATGAAGCATATCTACCTGACTACCTAAACAAGATTAACAGCCTGCACCCATACAACAACTTCATAATGGAAATAAAAAGGATAGAAAATTAGCCTCTTGGCATCCTCCTCCTCTCCTGTACCCCATTCTGGATTACTTCTCTAAAGTTTCTGTTCATTGTAAACCAACCTTCAGATCATTACATACAAGATTCAGCCCATCATCTATTTCAAAAAATGTGCATCATGAAATCTGTACTTAATAGAGCAACACATCCGTGAGATGTTGGTCAACCTATGCTGCACTAGTATCAAGGATGGACAAGAAGGAACTTGTTCACATTTACCTTAAAGTGCTGTGGATTGTATTCCTTTGGAAATACATAAGATGACAGGCTGTTCCAGAGGGTAGCAGTGCAAGGAATGAATGAGGAGGAGGAGAAATTTGTTTTGTGAGTTTGAGATGCACTCTGAGGGAGTGTTGATTAGTTGCTGTTTGAATGGATTTGACAGAGAGTAGGGTATTACAGATACTAATTCTGATGAACAGTGGCCATAGAAGTATTTGTAGAGGATGCATGTCTGCTCCAAACCTAAGGATTTCTGACTTGAACTTGACACCATCCAAAGCATCAAATTACAGAAATTCTTCGCTTCAAGAAAATTAAATGCATCTATGATACAATCTGGTCCCTAGAAAACCTGACCCTGTATGGTGAGTCTTTATTCTATGCATTGTGTGAATCTCTGAATCAGTTTCAAAGATCCTTTAAAGAAACAATTTAGTTCCCACATTCTTTCCTGTCAATAAAAATCTCTTCCTGGTTATCCTACACACAAGACAAATGAGCTCCTTTCTTCCTTCTGGTGTTTACCAGGTTCAGTGTAATGTCTCCACTCTTACTTTTAACAAACAGGAGATTTTGTAAAAAAAAAAAAAATGACTGCAGGTAATGCCACTCATGCATTACCTACAACAAACCTGAATAATCTGTGTCAGGCCAGATTTTATATCCTCTGGTCCAATATGTGCCTGTTACATCGGTGTCATTTTAAATTCAAGCATATGTTCAGACAGAACATGGAAGCATTTTAAACTGCTGAAACTTAATTTGGAATGATTGTCTATCCGTTGAAAAATGAGAGCATCTCATCCTCATTAATCACAGGCATTAACTCTGTTCCCCCCCCCCCTCTTTTATTTTTATTTTGTTGTATTTATTTATATAAGCAAAGTGGGTATTAGATCCAGCATTATTTCTAAGCCAAATGTAGAAACTATGAAAGTTTCGTAAGGTAATTTGAGAGAGCTTATGGGAATATACTCCCCGTCATTCATGAGTTGTCTCTTAGTGTGGATTACTTAGAAGACATAGGTGCTGCCCAAGCACCTATATATTTGCCTTTTATTAGTCCATTTTGATAAGGTTTTACTGATCTGACAGCTGTTTCAAACTGAATGGTTCTCTTCAGGTAGAAACATTAAGAAAGCATTAACATTAACATTTCTGGCTAGATGGGTGAAGCAAAACTGCTTCTCATATTCCCCTTTGTCTTGTAATGAAAGAAGTTTGAATGGAGTGTTTGTGAGCTATATGCTCACCCATTGAGGGCAGTGAAGTTAGCTGTGTTCAGCTGAAATTAAATTAGACTTTGGTCTTTTATATTTGTTAATTTCTGCTTCATTATGTTCTGAGGCTTCCTTGATTAACGGGTTTGGATGATTACTTGTCTTGGTAAAGAACTTCTCAGCTAGATTTAGGAGAAAGGAAGAGATATACAGGATATTAACTTCTCTATGGATCTGGGTGTTTCTTATAAACCAAGGGGCATCCAGAATCATTCTCAGGCACTTATTCCGTAATCTCTGAAGTTTTAGAATGTTTGAATTCGTGGTGTGGCTCCACGCTGGGAAAGCGTAAGTGATCACCGGTCGAATTACCATCTTGTAAATTGTTAATTTTGTTTGCGTGTCCAGTTTACTTTGTCTGTTGATCATAGAGTAGAGCTGCGCTAAGACATTGGATGTCTTTGAGGTAATGTAACTAATATGTTTGCTGAATAGGAGTTTACTATCCAGAACCACTCCAAGATATTTAACTTCAGTCTGCCATAGAATCTTTACTCCCAATAAATAAATATCCTCCATGGTATGGGTTTTCTTTCTAGTAAACAATATAGCTGAGCTTTTCTGGGGGGTTAACTTGTATCCTCCAGTCTGCCATCCACTTTACTAAAATTATTAAGAAAGCAAAAACTCTCAGAGAAATGTATTTTTTGTAAGCAAACTCTCAGTCGGTGCATAAAAGTAATTACTAAAATAAAGAGCCAAAAGGCTTCAGTTTGGCGATGCGAAATTATATAAGCAAAGTGGATATTAGATCAGCATTATTTTAAAGCTGAATGTAGAAACTATGAAAGTTTTGTTAAGTTGACCAGAGAACTTGTAAACCAGAACTGGTTGACAGTTGTCAGGTCAGTGTAACCTTATCAAAATGGACTAATAAAAGGTAAATATATAGACGCTTGGGCAGCACCTATGTCTTCTAAGTAGTCCACACTAAGGCAACATATGAACTGGGAAGTGTATTCCTGTAAGCTCTCTTGATCGGGTAAATGACAGGAGTTACCAGCTCAGTGCTGTTCAGCAGTGGGAAAACTTTGAAAGAGGTGAAGGAAATGAGGAATATGGACAGGGACTTGAAATATAGAAGTGGCATTGCTAAAATTGTGAGTTATCACAGCAGATGATGACAGTGAGGAGGAGGGCGTTGGCATGTAGAAGTCAAGGTAGAGGTGCCAGGTCTTTGGAAAAGAAGTCTAGAAAAGCTAAGTATTATTTTGTGTAGTATTTGGCAATATTGATTGCATTATAGTAAACTCTTGTTTATTTTTGATAGCTTAGCACAGCTGCTTGATTTTTTTTTTGGTTTATGTTGGACCTATACATGAGAGGCTTGGTTGATCAACCTATAATATGTTAGTACCATATATGGGTTATGGGTTGGGAAAGGAGAAACTTGTTTATATTTGATTTAAAAGTCTGTATTTTGTATTCCTTGGGAAATGCATCAGGGAGAAGACTGTTGTGGGTTTGTTACTGACATTCTTTATAAATTTTTGTAAGATTGTGGAAGCAGAAGCAAGTAGGAATGGGGAAACAAAAGCAAGTGAGAATTTGGAAGAAAAAGGAAGGAATGACAGAATGAGAGAGAGAGAGAGACTGCAGAAGCAACAGAGGATGCAATTGCCAGGATACAAGATCTAAAGAATGAATTCATCAGAATGAGCAATGAGAATGAAGCATAAGTGCATCAAGGTTAGCCATTTGGTTGATAGGAATGAAATAGCACAAAAGGTAAGCATGAAGGAAAGTAGTAAAAAAGAAGTCATGAATGAACTCAAGAATAGCAATTTATGGAGATTCCATTATTAAATGTGTGGTGAATGAGAGAGTCCACAAGTGGGAACAGATGATTTGAACAGAGATAAGGAGAATGTGAGGTTGAATATCGGGTGGTTATTGAGGGAAGCAAAATATTGTCGTATATCATTGTATATGGGACTCAATCATTAGGTGTGATGACTAATAAAGTGCACAAAACATGCTTTCCTGGTGGAACAATGAAGCAAATAACTGATGCATTGCAGAAAAGGAAAAACCAGGCATCAAAATTAGTAGTAGTCATGGCCACAAATGACCCAGAAATTATACCAAGGTTAAAGTAATGCAGAAGTCATATTTCCTTGGTATTATTATTATTGTTATTATTATTATCATGTGACACCTCCAAGGAGTCCAAAGACTCATTGAGGGGGCAGCACCTACTCTTCAACTCTCTGTCTCCACCACTCAATTCACCAACCACAGCAAACTGCAACTCTGCAACTACCATAATCATATACACTAGCGCCATCTACTGCCTACTACACCACTAGTATTATTTTTGCAGACAATCACAAACATTCATGTCCATGGCAGGATTCAAACCTGCAGCGTTTTGGCTGGAGAGCAGAAACGCTAACCACTCCGCCAACCAGATCAGCAGTATCATTTCATTCATCTGATACCAGTCAACCTTGGTATCATTTCTGGGTCTGGTTCCCACTGATGAGACCTCAATAAATGTTGATATTGGTCTGGGTAGTGTTATACATGTCCATAAGGATATGTGCTTTGCATTATGGGATACTGAGGCAAGTGATGTGAAGTCATTAGCCTCTATATACGAGTTGCCCAATCATAAAGTTATTTCAGGTGCAAACTTTGTTTGCTTACACTTGGATAAAGGATTAAACCAAGAATATAATTTCTTGGCATCTTTAATTTATAGTATAATCAAGTGGAAAAACTTTCAACAAGAAAAAAACCTAGTTCTAACACCCTTGCTGACTACACTCTTACTCAATGTCCAAGGATGGTGGCAGTTTTCCCACCACCAGACATGTTCCGAAAAATTTCCTCTGAATTAATCTTGTAAAAACCCTTCAGTAATTTGTGTTTCAATCATATCGTCCATTTTCCACCTGTCAACAGTTTCTGTAACCCACAAATCTTCAACCTGTTCTTGTAAGGATCATTCCATAGACCTGTTACTATCTTTGTTACTCACCTCTGGATCCTCTACATCTCTTCCTCATTGCCAAGAAATCCTGGTGCCCAGATCTGCATGCAGTAGTCAAGATAGGGTCTTATCAAGGCTCAATAAAGAGGAATAATAACCTGCTTGTCTGCTCGTCAAAGTATTCTTCACTAACCAAGTAATCTGATGAGTTGCCTTAGCCACTTTTACTATGTGCCCTCTGAACTCTATATCCCTATTCACTATGCCCTCTGAACTCTAAATCCCTATTCACTAACACTCCTGAATCTCTGGCTTCATCAATTTCCTGGAGTACAGTTCCATCAATGTAGTACACAGATAGTAATCTTTTCACCCCAAAATACATAACCCTACACTTCTTTGCCATATTAAACTGACACATTTTCCATTGCCCAGTCTGCCAATCTATTCATCCAAATCATCCTGCAAAATTTTAATATCATTTGTGTTAATTGTTGCTCTACCTAACTTTGCATCATCAGCATACAACTGAACAGTTCCTCTCAGATCCTTTCTTATATCATTAATATACAAATTAAACAGTAATGATCCAAGAACAGAGCCCTGTTACATGCCACTAGTCACAGGCCTTCTTCTGCACTATACTCCTGAATAAACTACTCTCTGATATCTCTCCATTAACCATCCTTTTATCCACCTCACCAACCCACCCATGTGCTGCAGTTTACCGATTAGAATTCCATGTGGTATCATGTCAAAGGTCTTTTGCAAAGTCGAGCAGTATCTTTGTAAACCCATTACCTTTATCCAACTCATGTGTCACTGTATTATAAAACGTGAGCAAGTTACTGGGGCATGCCTAACCCTTTGTGAAACCATGTTGTCCCCATACAGTATCCCATTTCAATCTATCCATTCCTATATTTTGTTCTTGACTAACTTCTCCAGTATCTTGACAACAACAACTGATATGCTGATCAGTCAGTCAGTAATTTCTTACTCTTGCATACATCATGCTTCTTCTCATACACCTGTTGCTTGCTCACCAGTCAGTCTTCTCTCATTTCTTTCTCTCCACTTGAGCTACTACTGATTTCATACTGAGGATGAAACACCTTGATGATTCACTGAATACCTTGACCATATTCTCTGCAGCAGTTATCAAATTACTACTTTCATCCAGTAACATCATCTTACTGTAATCCTTCTTCTTTCTGCCACCTATTGCAAAAACTACCTTGGTCTGATTTGCTAATTTCTGCTTGTAGTGTACTTTTGCTGTCCTTACCAACTGGGTTTCTCTCCTGTTCTTTATATTCTTTATGCAAGTAATTGTTACCATTATTCATCTCGTGCTACCTCCATAGTGCCTTATGAGACGATACCAGTAACAGGAAGAAATAAGTTCAATCTATTTTTAATAATGGCTGACACATCTCCAGAAAAATATAATTTAATAAATCCAGTATATTTTATACTGTGTTACATATAAAAATTTAAAACAAACCTTTAAAGCAGGGGTCTTCAACCTTTCAGACAGTGCGGTCTGCATTAAAAATTTCAATGAAGCCTGTGGGGCCACTAAGCTATACTGCAATATTTAGAATTGTAAGATACTTTCCAGATTCACAAGGAATGCTGTGCATTTGATACTTAACGTAAAATCCTATCAAAATAACCAAACTCAGCTTTAAGAGCGTAGGTAGGAGTTGGGTTCATGATATGTAAATACAATCAATACTTGAAAAAAGATAATTTAATAAAGAAAACATTCATTTTTTTTTACAGTGTCAATTTGCAACTTGGCAATGTTTTTTCCTTGACCAACTTGTTGATGTTGGCATCAATGTTGGAAGTCGCTATGCGCAGAGTATTCTCAAGATGTTGGTCGGTAATCTGAGTTCTTGTCTTGGACTTCACATGCTTCATTCTGGAGAAGAACTGCTCACATAAGTATGTGCTTCCTAACAAAGCGCACATCTTCAAAGCATGCTGGCAAAGATTAGGGAACGCATCCTCAGAAATATAGTCTTTGTAAAATGTAAGCAAGGTCACATTGAATAATTTTTTTCTCAAAGAAGAGTTGTTTTTGGAGTTCAAGCAGCTCCATTCAAGTTCAAGAGTCTAGTTCAAGAGCCTAGTATTTTGGCAGCATTGACACTGAATGGCATTGAAAATAAATCTAAAGAAGACTGTTGGTTATGAACATCACAAAATCTCTCTTCGAACTCACTTCGCAACATGGCTAATTTTGTAGCATATTCATCAAGAGACGAACAGTTGGACAATAACTTTCATGACATTCTCAAATCCAATAGTTTTCATGCACAAATTCTCCTGGTGGATTAAACAGTGGTAATAGATGAAATCTTTTCCTTCTAGTTCTGGTTCCTTCTGTAGCAGTGCAACAAACCCTTTGTTCTTTCCCACCATAGCAGGGGCACCATCAGTTACCACACCCTCGAGGTTGGTTAAGCTGAGGTTGAAACGCTGCAGCGTTTTCTTGGTGGCTTCAAGAATATCAGTGCCTTCCATCATTCCCTTCATAGGTATGAACGTTAACAGTTCTTCTGTCACATTGAATTGTTGATCAGTGTCACGGACAAAGATAGCCAGTTGTACTGTATCCTTCACATGTGTGCTCTCATCTAAAGCAAGTGAATATGACGTAAATTCGGATGACCATTTTTTTAAAGTTCCTTTAATGTCATTGGCAAGTTCTTCGACATGTCGTGCTCAGTTATCCCAGAAAAACTCGTTTTTTTAAACACTTCCTTATTATTTGGGCACAGAATATCCCCAGCAGCGATGAGACACTCTTTCACAAACTCTCCATCCAAGAAGGCTTTTGATTTTTTAGTAATTTTTTGAGCTATTACATAACTTACTTTGACACACACTTCACTCTCTTCCCTCTGCCTTTTAAACATACCCTACTGGCATTTTAAATCAATTTGGAGATGATTCACTTTGTCCACATGAAGCTGCTCTTGAAGGTGATCAAAATTGGACCCATGCTTTGTCTCATAGTGTCGTTTTATATTTATTCTTTTGATACTGACACTGACTCATGACAAATTAAACTCACTGGCTTATCGTCGATCGGCACAAAAGAGTACAAATTGGTTCATTTTTCATTAAAAACCTGACAAGAATCACTTGATTTATGCTCTTTACTCGTAGACACCATAGTGATGGAAGGTGAACCCAAAAAATGATCCAAAATGGCCATGTAACAGTTATTATCCACTGAATATGTCTCACACTAATGAAAAAAGTCAGCTAAGCTAATCATCATCATGTGGCATGAAAAAAGTCTTGCAATATAAAACCACAATAGGCTATGGCTGACACAATGAACCTGCGTGCACTCATACACAAATATCACACTGTTCACGACTGACCAAGGATGAGATCCTCTTGTATTTATATGAAAATAACGAAGTATTGAGAACCTTCGAGATGTATCTGGAAGGCACTAGACAGCGCACTCGAACAAACTACTGCTTCAGCCATCTACCTGCGACATTAGTACTAGTACTTAAGTACCGCTTGGTGCTGGTAGATGGCTGAAGAAGCATGTCTATTTAATATTTATTTTTATACGATTTTATGTAAAGTATCAAATGCAAAGCATTCCTTGTGAATCTGTAAAGCATCTTACAATTCTAAATCCCGCAGTATAGCTTAATGGCTTGCAGGCTTCATTGAAATTATTTTTTATTTAATCGTGTTTTAATGTTGAGTAGTTATTTTTTCAAAATGGCTGGCGGGCCATGGCAAAGAGCTTCACAGGACACAGGTGGGTGGCCCGGGAGCCATGCATTGAAGACCCCTGCTTTAAAGCATACATTTAAAAGATATAAAACTTACCTTTAAAACAAAATACAATTTAAAAAATTATTTTAAGTGGAAAACAGGTGAGAGACAAATGGATAATGGAATTAAAATTTACAGGATATGGTTTGTTGGTTTCACTAAAATATTTATTTTTTTTATTGCAATTTCTTTATAATCAGTGTTTCATAATGACTATGTACTAATAATGCTGTTATATTCTATTTAGTGGGTAATTACAGAACATGCTTGCTATCATCATTCAGCTGTTGTCGTACCTTTATATGATACTTTGGGTCCAAATGCTTGTTCCTACATTATTAACAAAGGTGAGTTTAGTATATTCTTTGATATTTTGATGTATCTGAATTTTCTCAGAGTGCAGAACTAGGAGGACATTGTTGCAAGTAGCTTTGAGAACATATAGTATAAAGTGGAGGTGGACAATGAAATACAGAATATTTAGTGGATATCACTATATGTTAGAGAATGCAAAGTATAACAAGGGCAAAATCTTTAAGCAAATTAGGTTAAGATTTCAATTATTAAACAGTAAATATAGATTGGAAAGCAGAATAAACATATCAGATTGATTCTACATTGTGTCTTTTAACTCAATGGATGTCTGCTATTAATAATAACAAGGAAATTGAATTTCTGGAATTAGGCAGCTTGTGGTAGAAGTAACAGTAACCTTCATGAGTCATTACATCATAATAGGCCCACTTAACTAGCAACACTCTCATACTGAACCTTGAAAACGTTCACACTCCCCACATTCACATTGCATTCTGACAATGCTTTCATATGTATGTATAAAGAATATATGGAGACAAAAACACATGTTCAAGTAATTACTTTATTTATAATTAAGAAAATAATACTTGATTTTTGACCTCTGTATTAAGGTCATCATCAGGAAAACATACATGTGCACAACTGGTAATTAGCTTAAGGAATTAACAACGCATATAACGGATATTAACTAAAGCAAACTTTAATGAATACCTTCAATATTTTGGCAACGTCACTTTGCCATCTTCAGGAACATATAAATATGGTATATGCATGCAGGCACTAACAAAAACAAATGAGGAAGAAAGCAAGAAACTAATATTGTTCCTAAAGTCCTAATGGTGTCCCCTAGCAAGCTAATTGGGTTGTCTTGAACGTTGGGCTGAAGTTCTCATAATGTAGGCTTCCCAAATTTGGGGTAGTTTCATGCACCCAAATTTGTTGAAGTTTGGAATGTTCTTTAGAGCTACTGATGATTCCCTGAATAATCTTTCGTACTTGAACTTCCTGCGGTGTATTATTTTAGCTTTATTCCAACAAATTCTATGGCGAGTATCTAAGGCATGGTCTGCCAACCCAGAGTGGCTGTACTGGTGAAATCGGATGTAGTCTTTGTCTTTGAAATCCTGATATTTGCTGTCTGGCCTGTTTGGCCAAAGTAGGACAGTTTACAGCTTCAAGGGACCTGGTTATACACCAGGTAGGTCTAGGGGGAGTGGTTGGTCTTTGGTAGAACGGATAAGGGATGCCAACTTTTTATATGGTCTATAACACGAAGTCAGGTCATATTTTTTGAGGATATTGGTTATTTTCTCAGAGGTGCCCCAGATATAGGGGATGGTGATAGATTTAGTGTAATCTTTATTGTGGAGGGGGGGGAGTTGTGGTTTACTGGTTTTAGTATTTTTTTGATTTTTTTGGGGGTTGTAGCCATTGGCTAAGAAAGTGTTGAGGATGTGGTTTAGTTCAGCGGTTAGGGCATCGTGATCTGAGTAGATTAATTTTGCCCTGTTGAATAGTGTTTTTATAATCTCATATTGTTGTGAGGGGGGGGGGAATTGCTGGTGAATATATCTGCCTGTATGGGTGGGTTTTCTATAAACAGAGAAAACCAAAGATTCATCAGGCTGGTGAGTGATTAGAGTGTCTAGGAAGGGGAGGGTGTTGTTTTCCTCTTTTTCTAAGGTGAACTGGACTCTGGGGTGTTGGCTGTTTAAGTGTGTTAGGAAGGAGTGGAGTGTATCTATGCCATGTGTCCAAATAGTGAACACATCATCCACTTACCGAAGCCAAATAGTGGGTTTTTGTGGGGCAGAGTTTAAGGCTTTCTCTTCAAAGGTCTCCATAAAGAAGTTGGCCAAGGGTGGGGAAAGTGGTGAACCCATGGATGTCCCCTCTATCTGTTTGTAGAATTTTCCTTGCCAAAAAAATAGCCTGAGTTCATTGTGAACTGAAATAGGGCTGAGATATTGGTAGGAAACTTGGCTTGGATGAGGTCTAGGGTTTCCTTGTGTGGGACATTAGTGAATAGGGAGGAGATGTCAAAACTGACCATTATGTCAGTGTGTTGGAGTGAGAGGTTTTCTATACTGGCTTTAAAGTGGGCTGAGTTTTTTATGTATGATGGTGTGTGTTGCCAGTATAGTGTGTGAGCATTTTAGCTAAATGTTTGGCTAATTTTTATGTGGGGGAATCAGTGCCATCCACTATGGGATGTAATGACACATTTTCTTTATGTATTTTTGGAAGTCCATATAATCGGGGGGGTTCTAGAGTTATAAGGTTTTAGTTTGTTAGTGACTTCCACAGGCCAAGAAGTGACCTTCTTAAGGAGTCTGTGGAGATTTCTAATCTGAGAGCTGGTAGGATTATATTCAATAGGGAGGTAGGTGGTACGGTCTAATACTAAAGCATTAAGCTTACCTTTGTAGTCCTTTTGGTTGAGAACCACAGTAGCATTTCCCTTATCTGCTTTGGTGATTACTATTATTTTGTTTTTCTTCATTTCTAGTGGAGCTGCATATTTGTCTTTGGATAAGTTGGTTTTTGGAGGTTTTGCTTTGGTGAGCACACTGGCTACATCCAGTCTGACGTTGTTGGTGATATGGTTAGGAAGGTTGTGAATCCCACGTTCTATTTGGATCATGATTTCCTTGGCAGGTATTCTTTTAGGAGCTAGGGCGAAATTGTGGCCATGTGAAAGTGCAGTGAGTGCTTCAGGCTTTAAAACTGCTGAAGAGAGGTTGACAACTGTGTTGAGTGGTGGCTGCAGTAAGGAAGTAGAATTCTTTATCAAGTTCTCATATTTTTTCAAGTGCCGACTACGTATTTTTAGAATTCTTTTGTTGCCGAAGTGCATGAGATGTCATAAAGAATCGTCCAAAGATCATGGCCAAGAGTATCTGAAAGCACTTCTTCTAGCGCCCATAAGGTTTTGTTTTTGTCGGCAATTAGAAGGCTCGTCGTGGTGGTTTGTTCTCTTAATAAGGCGAAACTAGCGCAGTTTTAAATACGGAGAGCTTTCTGTGAAGTAAAACGGTGCTTCAATTTAACACAATTTGGGATTACCTTGTTATCCCGGCAGCGTTTTAGGAAGGTCAGACGATTTAGTTGTCTAGATATCTTCACCCTCATTTTGCTGTATTGGCGAGCCTTTTGTGCAATGGAATCTTCGTGGATGATCGTAATTCTTGTAGCAGGGCTTATACGTTGGTCATATATAACTGGTAATTAGCTTAAGGAATTAACAATGCATATAACGGATATTAATTAAAGCAAACTTTAATGAATACATTCAATATTTCGGCAACGTCACGTTGCCATCTTCAGGAACATACAAATATGGTATGTGCACACAGGCACTAACAAAAGCAAATGAGGAAGAAAGCAAAAAACATGTGCACAGGACATAAGCTATGTGACACTACACAATTCACCTCTGCTACCACTTCTAGCCTTCTGCTAGATGTGGTGGACTCACAGATGCCTCTTTCCACAGAATTAGTAGGACAATCACAAACATCCATGCCCGTGGTGGGATTCGAACCTGCAGCTTTTGGCTGGAGAGTGGATACACTAACCACTCACCCAACCAGGCCAAAATAAATCTGAAAATGCTGAAAAAAAATTAATTAATTCAAAAATAAACAAAATATATACAAAAATATAAATTAATTAACAAAATAAAATAAATTTTTATACATATCAGTATAATAATATACAGATGATAGAAAAAATCTTTAAATAAATAAAAATAAAGTTTTATAGCAGAACTACATTAAACACATCTCTTTAATCCTCTTATATTAAAGATTTCTTGTGTTAGGGTTCTGCCATCATGTTCTGGATGCTATATAGGTTGCTGATGTGTCCTCCAGATCCTTGGAATTGCTAATCCATCATTCTTCTTTATATTTGGATAATGTTTCAGCATCTCACAAGCTTCCTTGAACTTTCTTTCAAACAAGGTTTTGGTGCAGTGTTTGAAGTGCATGGACTCACAGGCCTGTTTTACCATAGTGGAGGAGTTTAATGTGGCGTTTATGTTCGTCTTATTAGGATGGTACACCCTATTTACCTTATGTAATGTAGGTTACAGATGCACTGAATTTTGTAAATCCCTGGGTGGGCAAGGGCAAGGTAGGGAAGGGGATCTTTGAATGAGCTGAGTATAATTCTTAATTCTGCAGGAGGTTTGAAGGTTACTTTAATGTTGTATTTATGTAGCATTTTATCTATTTTTTTCTGATATTCCCCTAATGTATGGTATGGCTATAGCATTCTTGTAATTTTTTTTCTAAAAGCAAAAAATATTACAAGAATAAACAAAAATAGAATTATTGTGGACGAGCTTGTGAACTATTTTTTTTTATCATTGGAGCAAATTGTAATGGCTCTATGTTTGAGGGTTCTGATGACCCCTAGTTTTTGTGTTGGATGGTGGTATAAATTTTTATGCATGTATTGGCTGATCTGGTTGACTAAGTGGTTAGCATATCTGCTCTCCAACTTTTGGTTCAAATCCTGATGTGAGAATTAATGTTTGTGATTGTCTGTTAAAATACTAGTGGTGGTGGTGGTGGTGGTGGGCAGTAGATGACAGTGTAGATTATGATGGTAGTTGCAGTTTGCTGTAGTTGATGGATTGAGTGGTGGAGACAGAGAGTTATAGAGTAGGTGCCCTCCCTCAATGAGTCTTTGGACTCCTTGGAGGTGTCACGTAATAATAATAATAATAACTGACTTGTGTGTGTGTGTGTGTGTAGGTTTGCAGTAGACTGTGCATGAAAGGCAGCCTGAGGGAAGATGTATGACAAGTGTGTCTAGAAAAGGAAGAGAGTTACTGTTTTCAATCTTGATAGTAAATTGGATATGTGTGTATTGTTTGTTCATGTGGCTTAATAACTCTCTTCCTTTTCTAGACACTTCTCACGTGTCTTCTCTCAGGCTGCCTTTCATTCATGGTCTACCACAACCCCCCCCCGTCCCCACACACACACAGGCAATACATATATAAAAATTCATACCATCATGCATCACAAAAACTAGGGGTCATCAGCACCCTCAAACATAGAGCCATAATAATTTGCTCCAATGAACAGGTGTTGAACAAAGAATATGAAATATTAGCCAAACATTTATAAAAAAAATAGGTACAACAACAACAAAAAAACACTCCACAAGCTCCTCCACAATAATACCATTAAAAGCAAAAAAGATTACAAGAATGCCATAGCCGATTCTCGTAGACAGGCTTATACGTTGGTTATGCATTTCTAAATCACTTAGGGAATCGAACAACATAGATCTGAATATAAATTAAATTATACTTTAATAAATATTTCCGATATTTCGGCAATGTCACGTTGCCATTTTCAAAAGGAACTTACAAAAGGGCACGTGCACGCAGGCACTACAACACAAATTTATGCTCTGGATACACGCCACAGAATATGGTGGAAGAAAGCTACAGTAATACATCGTAGCAAATACAAATTCGAAAGACTATTTATGGAATCAGCCTCAGCCCTAAGAAACTCTCCAAACCTCAACAAATTTGGTTGTATGCGACTGCCGGCATACATCAGCAGACCTTCAGCCCAACGGCCAAGAACACTTACTTAGCCCACTAGACGGCACCATCAGGACTTCTAGGAGAATGATAGCTTCATATCTTCATTCTCAGTTACTGTGTTGTAGTGCCTGCGTGCACGTGCCTTTTTGTAAGTTCCTTTTGAAAATGGCAACGTGACGTTGCCGAAATATCGGGAATATTTATTAAAGTATAATTTAATTTATATTCGTATCTACGTTGTTCAATTCCCTAAGTGATTTAGGAATGCCATAGCCATACCACACATTAGGGGAATATTAGAAAAAAAATAGATAGAATGCTACATAAATACAACATTAAGGCAACCTTAGAAGAAAGAATTCTGGCAATGCATTCTGCTCAAAATCTACTCTTCACACCCTTATTCACCACACAACTTCTAGCAATGGCATCTTGTTCTTTCCATATCATCTTCCACTCTTTTTGTAATCTCTTCTGTATTAATGTAGTAAAATCCCTTAACTAACATGAAGGTGTCTTTCATATCACTTCATTCTCTCCTATCCACCTAACTCTGCAGTTTACATTCCTTCACCTACTCTGCATAACTAGCATTCCAGCGTCTTGGTACCAATTTGGTTATTTATCTGAATCCTCCTCTGTTGTTTCATCATAATAAAAATTAGGTGATTTAATTTGAGCTCACTAGTCCATGTGTTGTTGTTGGATAAAGAAACACATACGCTGATACTGTTGAATTTTTCTAAGGCATTTGATAGGACACCACATGAAAGACCATTCCATAAACTGGAGAATGTAGTTTGGAATATAAATTCTTGACTTGGATAAGTGGATGGTTGACATTGGTGACATTAAGAAAGATCTAACAGGAGATGTTTAATTGTTTGCTGATGATGCAAAGATAAGCAGGGCAATCAGGGATGTACTAATATTTAGCATTTACAGAATGGTTTGAATAGGCAGGAAATTTAGGCAAATAATAATAAATAATATTTTTATTCATTGCTAAAATATTTACACATATGTATACAATAGCTATCTTGAGTATAATTTTACAAAATTTTTCTACATTGGATTTCAGTTAATAATTTTAATAACACTCTTTGCCTCTGTATTATGCATTTACAACACATTTTAATATTAACAGTAATGGTTATACAGGTTTTTTTTTTTTAGTGAATAACTAATATAATAATAATAATTTGGGAGACATTTCTGATTTCTTCCTCGAAGCTTTGCAGAGCTTATCTGAGGAAGATAATAGATGGCAGTGGTTTCGTGGTTCTGGTTATTTTATAAGTTGGGCTGTAGTAATGTTTTAACATGACTGTGTAGTGTCATAAGTGTTTCACCTTAAATATTTTGTGTTCTGTCTGTACTGCCTGCGTAAGTGTAGGTTGTTCCCAGAATATCAGTTTTACCATTTTATCTTCAAACCTTTGTAACCTGTTAAGTCTGTAGTCTGCGCAGAATGCAATGCATATGATGTGATTACGTATCTTAAAATGTTTTCACATAATGCTTTATAGATTAGTATTTTTATGTGTCGGGGCAATGTATTTTAATAGGTATAGTTTGCTTGCTATTATTCTAAGCTTGGTGTATAGGTAGTTTATATGGTTATTCCAACTTTGATCAGCATCGAAGTGAAGTCCGAGATAGCATGTTGTTTTCACCTGTGTGATGGTTGTAGTTTTAGGTTCAGCGCTTTGTGTATAGGAGAGTGAATGTCAGAAAGTGAGATATTTAGTTTCTATGGGCAGGGTTTGGAGGTTTTTGAATATCATTAGCTTTGTTTTCCCAGAGTTTATATATATATATATACATATATATATATAATGTGTGTGTGTGCCATTTTCGGTTAACCAGTTAGTGATTTATTACTATTATTATTATTATTACGGGCAACTCCAGGGAGTCATTAGACTCATTGAGGGAGGCCCCAAATCATATTCATCACAACTATCTGACATTCATGCAGTATCTATCATACCTCGCCTTAAACTCATTCATTGTCACAGCATCCACTACAGACTCAGGGAGTGCATTCCACTCATTCACTACTCTAAAAGTAAAGAACCCAGCTCTAACACCTTTACTAACCACACTTTTTCCCAGTTTCCATGGATGTCCCCTAGTCCTCCCACAACCAGCCCTGTTCTCAAAAATATCTTCTGAATTAATTTTATAGAAACCTTTCAGTAATTTGAATGTCTCAATCATATCTCCCCTCCTCTGCCTATCAACCAATTTTTGCAACCCACAAATCCTCAACCTGTTCTCATACGGTTCATTCCACAGACCTGCTATCATCTTGGTCACTCGCCTCTGGATCCTCTCCACCTCCTCCCCATCAAGAAGAAACCTAGGTGACCAAATCTGAGCACAGTAGTCTAGATGAGGTCTTATCAAGGCTCGATAGAGAGGAACAATAACCTGCTTGTCTCTGCTTGTCAATGTATTCTTCAGCAACCAAGTGATTTGATGAGCTGTTTTGGTCACTTTTGCAATGTGTCCCCTAAATTTCAATTCCTTATCCACCAACACTCCTAAATCTCGTGCCTCATCAATTTCCTGGAGCTGGGTTCCACCAATGCAGTAAACTGCCGCAAATCTTTTCACCCCAAAATGCATAACCTTACATTTTGCCACATTAAACTGACATCCATTCTCCTTAGCCCAGACCTCCAATCTATCCAAATCATCCTGCAAAATTTTGACGTCATCTGCATTCACTATTGCCCTACCCAACTTCGCATCATCCGCAAACAAATGAACTGTTCCTCTCAGATCATTTCCTATATCATTTATGAACAAATTAAACAGCAGTGGTCCAAGAACAGATCCTTGTGGCACACCACTAGTCACAGGCCGTCTTGTGGACTCTACTCCCGAGTAAACCACTCTCTGATATCTCTCCGTCAACCACCCTCCTATCCATCTCACCAACCCTATGTCCATTCCCATATGCTGCAATTTACTGATTAGAATTCCATGTGGAATCCTGTCAAAGGCCTTGGCAAGGTCCAGTAGAATCACCGTAAACCCATTACCCTTATCCAGTTCAGCCGTCACTGTGTTATAATACGTGAGCAAGTTACTGAGGCATGACCTACCCTTCACAAAACCATGCTGTCCCCGATACAGTATCTCATTTTCTTCTATCCAATCGTGTATTTTCCTCTTGACTATTTTCTCTAAGACCTTGACAATGATTCCTGATATGCTAATCGGTCGGTAATTTACAACAGCAGTCTTGGAACCACCTTTATGCAGTGGAACTATTTTCCCCTCTTTCCACCCGCTCGGGACTAACCCAGACCCGAGACTCAAATTAAACAAAATGGTCAAGGGTACTGACAATTCTTTAGCTGCTTCTCGTACAACACGAGCTGGTATACCATCCAATCCCACAGATGTATTGACATTGAGGTTATGCAATAGACTACTCACCTCCACTTCATTAACCACAATTCCCGTATAATCTACTGGTTTATTCGTTTCTGCAATGTCACCACCTAGATGATATACTTTTGCAAAGTGCTCACTTCAGTAACTCAACTATCTCAACTGATTCAGTTACCTCCCTACCATCGGCATTCTTTAAAATCAATCTGCCATGTACATTTTTCCTTTTACTTCCTACATATCTAAAAAACTGTTTAGGATTCTCTTTAGCCTGCATGGCCAATGTTCTTTCGTAATCCTTTTTTGCTTTTCTTACCACACTCGTTACCCTTCTGGCCTGCGCTTTATACCGTTCATGTGCCTGCCGGTCACCCTTCTCCTTAAATTCCCTCCATAGTTGTTTCTTTTTTTGCAACTCAAGCTTAATGGTGTTATTCATCCATTTAACCCCTACTTGATTTATTATTCGGACTCTAGGTATACAGTCAGCCATTGCTTCATGCAAGCACTTCTTAACTACCTCCCATGCACTATCAACGTCTAGTCCTTGCAGTTGTACATGCCATGGCACTGAACCAATCAAACTCCTAAGCTTGTCGTACTTTCCCGCCCGATAATTCCACATGTACCCTGTCTTAATTGAAAATTCTACACCTTTAGCCACCTCCCAAGTTAAGACCCTATGATCACTCTCACCGATTGGTGGCAATGTGGTCATATTTGTTACAGCCAAATCCTCAGATGTAATTACTAGGTCAAGCACTCTCTGACCCCTAGTATTTTCCATTACATGCTGTCGCAGATAGTTATCCCTTAATAACCGCATAAAATCCAGTTCCTTCCTCCCGTGTGTCCTCTCCTCACTCCAATCAATGCGACCATAGTTGAAATCTCCCATAATAATCACCCTCCTTCCACCCATTTCTTCTATTTGCTTGTGCATACTGTCACCACCATCTTTTCCATCACCTGGTCTATAGCAGCACCCAATTGTATATTTAGTTCTGCTAGCCACAATCTCACACCAAATGGCCTCAAATGTGCTCTTTTCTCTATCCTGCAATTCAACTTCTATTCTCCTTGGCTGGAGCTCATCAGCTATCATCAACAATACTCCTCCCCCGATTTTATTCTCTCTGTCATTCCTGAATACACTATACCCATCACATTCAATCCCACTAGTTATATCATCTACAGTCAGCCATGTTTCACTAATACCTATAACCTGTGGTCTGGAAGTGCCAACCATGGCCAAAAACTCTTCCTTCTTGTTCCTAATACTCCTAGTATTAGTGTACATGAATTTAAGACCCCCATTAGCCCCAACCCTACCTTGATGCCTTATATTAACTATCCCACTCTGATTTGTTGTCCTTATTTGCTCTGGCATATTATATTCATTCTTACATTCAACTGCCTCCTTAAGGAATGTATCTCTACCCCCCCCCCTAACAAATCTAGTTTCCCTGAATTTGCACATCCACTACATTCAGCAACACTTTCTCAAGTCTTCTTACACCGTACCCATTCAAATGCAAGCCATCCATCTTATATAGATCCTTTCGCCCATCAAACTCACTCCACACATCCACAAATTCCACACCACTCGTCATACATAACCCACGCATAAAGTCATTTGCAATTATAGCCCTCCTTTTAAACATTTCACTGTCATACCGTGGCAAAAGACTAATCATTCTAACTCTCTCACTCTTTTCTTTTGCGACCTCAAACAATTCATTCAGGTCTTCTATCATTTCCATTTTATCTCCTTTCAAATCATTCGTACCTGCCACAACAATCATTTCTTTCACCCTTTCCTTTTGCTCTCTAATAGACGCAGTTACGTTCTTTATGGTCGCACCAGGTTGGTACGATTTTGTCAAGTCCTCTACTAACACACCTCGTACTAACGAGTCTCCATACAGCACTCTATCCTTCATTTTGTTCATGTTCACATTCATACGTCTATTTTTCCTGTCATACCTTTTATTATTGCTTGGTTCATTCAGTCTACTTTTATTCATGCACTCTAGCTGCTGTTTTGCTCTTTCTATTGCACTATTCAACAACGCGATCTCACTCAATGCATCTATCTCATCTTTTTTGTTCTCTGAGAAACCATTTATACTATCATTCACACTTTCTACATTCACACTCTCACAATTTTCATGTACAACCTTGCCGTTTCTTGTCATATCCCTATTTCCTTCATTTTGAAGGTTGACAAAAATATCACACTCACGATCCGAAATACACTTCAATTCGGCATTCTCCCTACATTTTCTACACACATTCAATCCTTTATCATCATCTAACCACACTCCGACCGCACTCCGCAAAGCGTACATTTCACAGCTAGTACACTGACTCATTTCTTTTATGCTACCGTTCTTAGATAACGATGGCGAACGTTCATTACTGGCCGCCATTTTCCTACGCACAGGTGCCATATTTATCTGTAACGTGTTTTGTCAAATTAAACGTTATAACACACCAAAAATAGACGCACTAAAATACGCAAGGCAAACAAAACAAAACTACACAATATTAAGTAATTTGTATCGATAACTGAAAATGATACTTATCTTATCTGGAGCTTGCACGAACACTACTCATTACGAATTCATCTAGCGGCGACATCCGACATAGATTATGTTATAAAACACTTAGTACACTAACCACGTTAATAAAGCTCTAATAATATACCAAAATTATTGAATCCAAAACACCAAAACAAAAAAAATTGAATCCAAAACACCAATAAATCAACAAAAAACACAAATCTCTCAGGAGCTCTCCGATAGCACGATGTTGGGTTGCATATTTGTGTAAGCAATATTTGCATTGTTGTAAATGGATACTATGGCCGTGTCATCTGCATACTGGAAGATTTTACTTTTTAAGGGAGGCTAATGTCGTGTGTATATATGCTAAATAGAATGGGAGATAGGACAGCTCCTTGGGGTACTCCGCAGGTTACCAGTACCTCTTTGGTATAAGCTGATCCTATATGTGTGATGTGCTTCCTGTTTTTCATGTATGCTTTAAACCACTGGAGTAGATAACCTCCCATTCCGTTATGCCTTAGTTTCGTTTTGTGTGTTAGTGTATCAAATGCTTTTGTTAGATCATTGAATACGACTAATGTTATTCTGTTTTTATCCAATGCAGCAATTATTAGGTCTGTGAAATCTTCAAGGAGTGTTGGTGTTCCTGTATTTTTTTGAAAGCCATATTGTGTTTTGGGTATGATTTGAAATTTTTTAACGTATGTGGAGAATTTCCAATGGACGATACGCTCCATAATTTGGTTGATTACAGACAATGTGGCGATGGTCTGTAATTACTTATAATGTTTCTTTTCCATGTTTGTGTATCAGTGTGATTAATGCAGTCTTTAGTGTTTCAGGTATGTGTCCTGTTTCGAAGATTTTATTTAACAGTTTTTGTATAACTGGACACAGGTTGGTGGAGTGTTTCTTGATGTCTTTTGGGTCTGATTCCGTCTATCCCCGGTTTTTTTGTTAGGGTTAATTTGTTGAATTGCCAGTGATAGTTCTTTTGTTACTGTGGGGAACCACATCAACTGGGTTTCTTGTGCACCTAGTGGAGAATGTTCATTTGTGTGAGGAAAGGTTGTTTCTTGTAGTTTTTTGGATGATGATAATAATAATAATAATTATTATTATTATATAATGTCTATCAATTAATCAATCTCAATCTATCAACTAATATATAATGTCTATCAATTCAACGTTTAATGAGCATAAGGATGTTTACTCGATTGGAGGAGCTGTACTGGAGGCGACAGGGCAGACAAGAGATCTCGGGGTGATGATTAATAGAAAACTGAAATTCAGGAAGCATATTGCAAAGATGATGAGGGTAACTTAGAGGATTGCTGCAATACTGAGAAGGATGCTGACCTGCAGAGATAAAAGAGTTATCATTCCATTGTATAAGGCCCTGATCAGACCACACTTACATTATTGTTCTCAGATTTGGTCCCCAGGAATTGAAGGGGATAAATTGACTGTGGATAGGGTACAGAGGTGGATAACAAAGATGGTTTCAGGACTGTACAATATGAGTTATGAGGATCGACTGAGGGAATGTGGACTGCAGAGTTTGGTAGATAGAAGAAGGAGAGGTGATATGATTGAGACTTTTAAACTGTTGAGAGGCAATTACGGGGTAGACATTGGAGAGTTCTTTCACTTGGTGGAACGGCGGGAGGGAGTGATGACAAGGGGCCATCCCTGGAAGTTACGAAAGGATACTGTGCACAAGAGGAGTGGTTTCATTGCGTGGAGGGTGGTTGAACCTTGGAATGCATTGTCTGAGAGAGTGGTTGGAGTGGGGACTGTTAATGGGTTCAAGGAATGGTATGACATACTTTGTATTTCCTCCGACATGAGTCTTTTGACTCTATGGAGGCCTGGATAATAATAATAAAGTTATGCACATTGGCATGATGAGATTTATAACAGCATATTATGTTGGCAGGATTAACAATAAACTGAAGCGGCTGTTAATCTTGGCATAATAGTGGATAAAAATTTGGAGTTCAGATGTCACATAGCAAAAATTACAAATACAACTCAGAGGATGATTGCGATGGTGAAGCTAATCTTGACATGTAAGGATAAGGAAAACATTTTGCCCCTTTACAACACCTTGATAAGACCACACCTGGACTATTATGCACAAATTGGTCACCTCCTGGATTCCAAAGGGATAAAAAAGATATAGAAAGGGTGCAAAGAAGAGTTACAAAGATTATATTGGGATTATAGAATTTAGATTATGAAAACAGATTATAAGTATGTAGACTGCACATTGGTTAACAGGAGAAAGATGGGGTGATATGATAGAGAACTATAAACTTCTGAAGGTGTTATGGGATATCGTCTGATGAAATTTTTCATTATTTTCATGATTTTTCACTATTATGGGTGATTTTAATTATGATGGTATAGATTGGAATGAAGAGATAGCATTTGGGAATAAGGAAAATGAATCTCAGGCAACACATAAAGGAGGGCACACGAAGATCGAGAGTTCTGTATCCAATCATTTCGTCAGAAGATGTGATTGTGAGAAGAGTTTCACACTTTCCTTCACAATTGGTGAAAGCGATAATGAAGTAATTGCCTGTGTTGTGGATAGTAATATGCAGAATTTTGTTAGGAAAGGATATATTGGAATTATAAGGCTGGTGATTATGACATGCTTCGGAGACAGCTTGGAACTATAACATGGAACGAGGAGTTGAAGCGGTAAGGAAATAAATGGTGCATGGGAACTGACAAAGAAATATAAATGGGTGAATATATTCCAAAGACCAAAAGGCTGAATAAGGTAGATGTAAAATGAATGAATGTGGAACTTAAGCATATAATCTGGAAAACGAAAGTACGTTGGAGGAAGTACATGGTGAATAATGGTAATAATCAGTCACATGAAGAGTTTAAAGAACAGAGAGTTTTTTTTAGATATGTGGCGGTAGAAGGAAGAATGACTATAGTAAGATGAATGGATGAAAGTGGTAGAATGGTAACTGCTGCAGAAGACATTATTCAGTGATCAATTTATAAGGGTGTTTCTTCCTAGTGGGGAGGAATCATGAGGAACTTAAGTGTAGAGGACATATGAGAGGATCACTTAATTGTGAGTGACCAGGAAGTTTTTGAGGAAATAAATAACCTTGATGTCAATAAGGCAATAGGATTTGATGACATATCACCAGGAATCTTAAGGGAATGTTCCAGAGAATTGGCAGTAGCACTGGCATGCCTGTTTAATAAAAGTCTTACAACAGCACAGATTCCAAGGGAGTGGAAGGAGGGTAAAATTGTTCCACTGCATAAAGGTGGTGATAAGGCTGTAGCTTCATATTATAGGCCGGTCTGTATATCTGGAGTTGTGGTGAAGGTACTGGAGAGATTGGTGAGAAGTAGGATACAGAAATGGGTTGATAACAGCAGTATTCTCTGTGGTTATCAGCATGGGTTTGTTAAGGGGAGATATGTTTCGCTAACTTACTTATGTATTATAACAAGGCGATAAATATGGATAGGTGAGATGCATATATGGTGGTGTACTTGGATCTTGCAAACGCTTTTGATAGACTGCCACATGACAAGCTGGTAAATAAATTGAAACAGATGGGATTGCATAACAGACTTCTGAGTTTGATCAGTGACTGGTTGTCAGATAGATATCAGAAAGTTGTATATGGGGGTGTGGTATCCTGAAAGAGAAAGGTCATTAGCGGTGTGCTACAGGGGTCAGTTTTGGGGCCATTGTTGTTCAATTTGTATGTTGATGATATTGGGATGGTTTAACATGTGATATGCAGCTGTTTACAGATAATGCAAATCTGGGAAGAGCAATGCAGAATCAAGCAGATGTTATGGCCCTACAAAAGGACTTGAATAGATTGCATATACGGGCAGGTAAGTGGAACTATCAGTTTAATGTTGCAAAGTGTAAGGTTTTGAGATTTGGTAAGCAACACTGGGATAGTTTTTCCACCAAGTATACACTTAGTGGAGAAACTTTATTGGGAGTAGAGGAGTTGAGAGATTTAGGAGTGATGGTGGACAAGGACATGAAATTCAGGAGCTACATTGCACAAGTTATGAATGTCACATCGGATAATGGCAACGATGCAGAGGATCCTGACATGCAGAAATGGAGAGGTTATGATGCCATTGGATAAGGCCTTGATCAGGCCTCATATGGATTACTGTGCACAGATTTTGGTCTCCTGGTTTTCATGCTGATGAGGATATGTTGGAAAGGATCCAGAGAAGATTCGCAAAGGTGGTCAGTGATCTTTGGAATGTGGAGTATGAGGACAGATTGAGAGAATGTGAGTTGCAGGGCCTAGTGAATAGTAGGAAGAGGTGGGGGGAATATAATTGAGTTATATAAGCTAGTCAGGGGTTTGTTATTGGGTCGACATGGAAGAGATTTTTCATAGAATGGAAGGGGGGGGTAGAACAAGATGCCATCACTGCAAACTGTATAACGAGGGTGTTTGCAGAGGAGTGAAAAGTAGGTTCTTTGCATGGAGAGTGGTTGGTGAGTGCAATGCATTGCCTTAGTGTGTTGTGGGTGTAGACACATTGAATCAGTTTAAAGCATGGTCAGACAAGCATTGTGTGCAATAGTGTGTACCTCCAACAATAAGTCTCTGACTCCATGGAGGTCAGATGTTAACAACAATAATAATAATAATTATTATTATTATTATAATTATTATTATTATTTGGAATGTGGAGTATGAGGACAGATTGAGAGAATGTGAGTTGCAGGGCCTAGTGAATAGTAGGAAGAGGTGGGTGGAATATAACTGAGTTATATAAGCTAGTCAGGGGTTTGTTATTGGGTCGACATGGAAGAGATTTTTCATAGAATGGAAGGGGGGGGTAGAACAGATGCCATCACTGCAAACTGTATAAGGAGGGTGTTTACAGAAGAGTGAAAAGTAGGTTCTTTGCATGGAGAGTGGTTGGTGAGTGCAATGCATTGCCTTAGTGTGTTGTGGGTGTAGACACATTGAATCAGTTTAAAGCATGGTCGGACAAGCATTGTGTGCAATAGTGTGTACCTCCAACAATAAGTCTCTGACTCCATGGAGGTCAGATGTTAACAACAATAATAATAATTATTATTATTATTACGGGCAACTCCAGGGAGTCGACAGACTCATCAAAGAGATCCCTAACATCATGTCAAGAACAACTATTCGACATTCACAGTATCTCTCATACCTTGCCTTGAACTCATTCACAGTCATGGCACCCGCAACAGACTCTGGCAGCTTATTCCACTCATTCACCACTTGCCAAGTAAAAAACCTAGCTCTAACACCCTTGCTAACCACATTCTTGCCTAGCTTCCATGTATGGCCCCTAGTCCTCCCACCACCAGTCCTATTCTCAAAAATATCTTCTGAATTAATTTTATACAAACCATTCAGTAATTTGAATGTCTCAATCATGTCACCCCTTTTCTCCCTATCAACCAATTTCTGCAACCCACAAATCTTCAACCTGTTCTCATAAAGTTCATTCCACAGACCTGCTATCATCTTGGTCACTCGTATCTGGATCCTCTCCACCTCCTCCCCATCAAGAAGAAACCCTGGTGCCCATATCTGTGCGCAGTAGTCTAGATGGGGTCTTATCAAGGCTCAATATAGAGGAACAATAACTTGTTTGTTTCTGCTTGTTCAAGTATTTTTCAACAACCAAATGATTTGATGAGCTGATTTAGCCATTTTTGCAATATGTTCCCTAAATTTCAACTCCCTATCCACCAACACTCCCAAATCCCTGACCTCATCAACCTCCTGGAGCACGGTTCCACCAGTGTGATATACTGCTGCTAATCTTTTCACCCCAAAATGCATAACTTTACACTTTGCCACATTAAATTGACATCCATTTTCCTTAGCCCAGTCCTCCAAACTATCCAAATCATCTTGCAAAATTTTGACATTCTATGCACTCACTATTGCTCTACCCAACTTTGCATCATCAGCAAACAAGTGAACGCTTCCTCTCAGATCCCCTCCTATATCGTTAATGAACAAATTGAAAAGCAGTGATCCAAGAACAGAACCCTGTGCCACACCACTAGTCACAGGCTGTCTTTTGGACTCTACTCCTGAATAAACCACTCTCTGATATCTCTCCATCAACCACCCTCTTATCCATCTCACCAACAGTATATCCATCCCCATATGCCGCAGTTTACTGATTAGAATTCCATGTGGTATCCTGTCAAAGGCCTTGGGAAGGTCCAGTAGAATCACTGTAAACCCATTACCTTTATCCAGTTCAGCCGTCACTGTGTTATAATACATGAGCAAATTACTGACGCATAATCTACCCTTCACAAAACCATGTTGTCCCCCATACAGTATCCCATTTTCATATATCCAATCCTGTATTTTTCTCTTGACTAATTTCTCCAAGACCTTGACAACGATTCCTGATGTGATAATTGGTCGGTAATTTACAACACTTTACAACAAATTTACAACAGTCTTGGAACCTCCTTTATGCAGTGGAACTATTTTCCCCTCTTTCCACCCCCTCGGGACTAACCCAGATCCGAGACTCAAATTAAACAAAATGGTCAAGGGCACTGACAGTTCTTTAGCCGCTTCCCGTATGACATGAGCTTGTATACCATCCAATCCCACAGAAGTATTGGCATTGAGGTTTTGTAATAGACTATTCACCTCCTCTTCATTCACCACAATTCCCGTATAATCTATTGGTTCGTTTATTCCTGCAATGTCACCACCTGGATGATATACTCTTGCAAAGCGTTCGTTCAGTAATTCAACTATATCAACTGATTTGGTTACCTCCCTACCATCGGCATTCTTTAAAATCATTTTGCCATATACATTTTTTCTTTTACTTGCAACATATCGAAAAAACTGTTTGGGATTCTCTTTAGCTTACATGGCTAATGTTCTTTCATAATCCATTTTTGCTTTTCTTACCACACTCGTTACCCTTCTGGCCTGAGCTTTATACCGTTCATGTGCCTGCTGGTCACCTTTCTCCTTAAATTTCCTCAAAAGTTGTTTCTTTTTTTTTTTGCAGCTCATGCTTAATGGTGTTATTCATCCATTTAACTTGATGGACTCTAGGTATACAGTCAGCCATTGCCTCATGCAAACACTTCTTAACTGCTTCCCATGCACTATCAACATCTAGCCCTTGCAGTTTTACATGCCTTGGCACTGAACAAATCAAACTCCTAAACTTGTCGTACTAACCAGCCCGATAATTCCACATGTACCCTGTCTTAAATGTAAATTCCACATCTTTAGTCAGCTCCCAAGTCAAGCCCTATGATCACTCTCACCAATTAGTGGCAATGTGGTCATATTCATTACAGCCAAATTCTCAGATGCAATTACTAGGTCAAGCACTCTCTGACCCCTAGTATTTTCCATTACATGCTGTCTCAGATAGTTATCCCTTAATAACCGCATAAAATCCAATTCCTTCCTCCCATGTGTCCTCTCCTCCTTCCGAACAATGTTACCATAGTTGAAATCTCCCATAATAATTACCCTCCTTCCACTCATTTCTTCTATTTGCTTATGCATACTATTTCCCCTATCTATTCCATCACCTGGTCTATAGCAGCACCCAACTTATATTTTGTTCTGCTAGTTTCAATCTCACACCAAATGGCCTCAAATGTGCTCTTTTCTCTATCCTGCAGTTTCACTTCTATTCTCCTTGGCTGTAGCTCATCAGCTATCATCAATAACACTCCTCTCCCCATTTTATTCTCCCTGTCACTCCTGAACACACCATACCCCTCACATTCAATCCCACTAACTATATCATCTTCTGTCAGCAGTGTTTCACTAATGCCAATAACCTGTGGCCTGAAAGTGCCAACCAAGGCCAAAAATTCTTCCTTCTTGTTCCTAATACTTCTGGCATTATACTAACTATCCCATTCTGATTTGTTATTATTATTATTCAGGCCTCCATGGAGTCAAAAGACTCATTGTGGGAGGTCCTTCCTAAGAACATAAAGTCTGTCAAGACTCATCGAGGGGAGGTCCCCCCTAAGAAACACAAAGTCTATTATACCACTCCTTAAACTCATTGACCGTTCTCGCTCTCACCACTCCATCAAGCAGTGCATTCCACGGTTCAACCACCCTCCACGCAAAGAAACCACACCTCACCCTCTTGCTCACAGTTTCCTTTCATAACTTCCAGGGATGGCGTCGTGTCATCACCCCTTCCCACTGTCTCAACCAAGTGAAAGAACTCCCCAGTGTCAACCCTGTAACCACCTCTCAACAGTTTAAAAGTCTCAATCATATCACCTCTCCTTCTTCTATCCACCAAACTCTACAGTCCACATTCCCTCAGCCGATCCTCATAATTATCCTTGTACAGTCCTGAAACAGTCTTTGTATCCTTTCCACAGTTAATTTATCCCCTTCATATCATGGGGACCAAATCTGAGAACAATAGTCCAAGTGTGGTCTGATCAGAGACCTATACAACCGAATGATAACCCTCTTATCTCTGCAGCTCAGTGTCTTTCTCATAATTGCAGCAATCCTCTGTGTTACCTTCACCACTTTTGCAATATGTCCCCTAAACTTCAGGTTTCTATCAATCATCAACCCCAGATCTCTTGTCTCCCCTACTTCCTCCAGTATAACTCCTCCCATAGAGTATGCAGCATCCCGTTGATGTTTCCCAAACCTCAAGACCTTACATTTTGCTGCATTAAACTGAAACCCCCATTCATTTGCCCATCTATCTAGCTTATTCAAATCCTCTTGCAGGACTACCACATCTGCACTATTACTAATAATCCTTCCCAGCTTCGCATCATCTGCAAACAACTGAATATCCCCTTGCAATCCAGTGGCAATATCATTGATATAAAGGTTAAACAATATAGGTTCTAGTACTGAGCCCTGTGGGACCCCACTTGTAACCCTCTGCCTCCTTGAAACTGCACCACCATACACAACTCTCTGATACCTATCAGACAGCCAATTCTGAATCCAGTTGACCAATCTGACATCCAGACCCATGTGCTGCAACTTAAATATCAGCTTATCATGTGGCACCCTGTCAAATGCCTTTGCTAAGTCTAAGAAAATTGCAGTATATGCCTTTCCCTCATCTAATATTCTTGTAACTTTATTATAAAAGGCTAGCATATTGCTAAAACAATAGCACCCTTTCACAAATCCATGTTGATTCTCACAGATAACATTGCCCTCATCTGCCCAATGCTGTATACGGTCCCTCACTACTTTTTCCAAGATCTTAACAACTACTGATGACACACAGACTGGCCTCTAATTAGACACTTTCAGTCTGTTACCACCCTTATGCAATGGCACTATCTTACCTTCCTCCCATTCCCTGGGCACCTTTGCCGAAGCCAAACTTTCATTGAAAAGCCAGGTTAAAGGCACTGTCATTTCCCTAACACATTCTCTCAAAACTCGTGGTGAAATACCATTCAGTCCCAAAGCTTTACTGACATCCAGAGTACTCAGTATCTGAAACACACTCTCCTCCTGTACCTCCAGACCTCGAACCAGTCCTATCCCTCTAGCATTAAAACTGACTCCTCTAGGATGAAATACTCCAATAAAGTGTTCATTGAACAATTCTACTATGTCAGCTGCAGCAGTCACTCTATTCCCATTTTTATTCCACAATATCATTCTTCCACACTCATTTCTCCTCCTACTGGCCACATAGCTAAAAAATTCCCTAGGATTTTCTTTGGATCTTAGGGCCAATCTCCTTTCATATTCCAGTTTCGCTTTCCTTACCACACTAGTCACTCTTCTGGCCTGTGTCTTATATTCTTCATGCATCCTCTCTTCACCTGTCTCCTTATATCTCTTCCATAGCCTCTTTTTCGCATGCAATTCCTGTTTAATATTGTTTGTCATCCACTTTACTCCAAATTTTGTCCTCTTCTTCACTCGTGGTATACAACTTACCACTGATGATAACAAATATTCTTTCACAATTTCCCACGCACTAATGATATCCCGGCCTTCCAGTTCCTCCCTCCATGAAACTTCCCGAAGTTGACGTCTAAGACTATTATAATCACCTGCTTTATAATTCCACATAAGTTCCCATCTCTTTGATACTCCTGCATGTCTATTCATTTTCCAAGTCAAAACCATATAGTCACTCTCTCCAACTGGTGGGAGAGATGTCATCTCAGTTATTATCAACTCTTCTGATGCTATAACCAAATCCAAAACTCTTGAACCTCTTGTTCCCTCTGTTACATGTTGCCTAAGACATTTGTCCCTCAAGAATTCTAGAAATTCCATTCCTCTATTGCTACATGCATCTTCCTCTCTCCAATTTATACTACTGAAGTTAAAATCTCCCATAACAATCATTCTTCTTGCACTTGCCAAACTTAGCTGTCAAAACATCTCCTGGTCCCCATCCTCTGTGCTCCTGGGTCTGTAGCAACCCCCCACTAAATATCCTGTCTTGCCTACCTCTACCTCACACCATATGCTCTCAAAATCATTTGGTTCACTTCCTTCCAAAGCCTTCACTCTTTGAAGACATAAGTCATCACTTATCATAAGCAGTACCTCACCATCACGCTTTCCCCTCCTATCCTGACGAAAAATGCTATACCCAGCGACTTCAATTCCTGTTGTTATATCCCCTTCTGTCAACCACATCTCAGTGATCCCAATAATTTTTGGCCAGGCTGATGCTATCTGTGCCACCAATTCCTCTCCCTTATTCCGGATACTCCTGGCATTAGTATAAAGCATATAAATGGCATTGTTTCTATACCCTGCATTATCCCTTCTAGACTCCACCGGGCTCAGTGTTACCTGACATCGTCTCCCTTCTCCCAAGTCTCCATTCTCACAAGAGGCTACCCCTGCTATCATCTCCTCCCTGGGACACACTGATTCGTTCAGAACAGCAATCTCTCCAGATGCCTACGTCCTTCCTCATTCAAATGTAAGCGGTCGCTCGCATACAATTCCTCTTTTTCCTCCAACGCACTCCAAGCATCCACATATACCAGTCCTCTCTTGTCACACATTCTAGCTATTATGTCATTCAATATTACTGCTCTTCTGCTCAGCTCGTCATTATCATACCTAGGCAACACGCACACTATTTTTCCTCTCTCTGTCTTCTTCCATACAGCCTCAAGCAAAAATCTCATATCTCTCGCTGCCTGACTTACATTACTACTCACGTCATTTGTTCCTACCATCACAATCATCTCATCCACCCTTTCACCTCTCTTAATTGCCATAGCCACACTTTCTATTGTTCCTCCTGGCAAACACTCCTCACGCATCCTATCTTGAACACCACGGATCATTGAGTCGCCATACATTATACCTCTTATCATTCCCTCTCTCCTCTTCTTTCATTCCCATAGGTTTCTCTCATTCCCTCTCCTCTACTGCTATTCTCTCTTCTAGCATTCCCATACCTCTTCTCCTCTTACTGTTCCCATTCTCTCCTCTTCTAGCACTCCCACACATCTCTCTCCTACTGTTTCCATTTTCTCCACTTCTAGCACTTCCATATACCTCTCTCATTCCATCTCTCCTACTGTTTCCATCCACTCGTCTTCTAGCATTCCCATACCTCTCTCTCATTCCATCTCTCCTACTGTTTCCATCCTCTCGTTTGCTAGCATTCCCACACCTCTCTCTCATTTCCTCTCTTCTACTGTTTCCATTCTCTCCTCTTCTAGCACCCACATACCTCTCACTCATTCCCTCTCTTCTGTTTCCTTTCTCTCCTCTTCTAACACTCCCAAAATTCTCTCTCTCCCCTACTCTGATTCGGCTTGCATTTATCTCTTCCATTCTCCTAATCTTATCTTTCATACTTCTGCTCTCATTAACAAGACATTCCACCTCCTCTTTCAGCTCATCTATCTCCCTCTGTAGGTCAGTCACTCTTAATCTAAATTCACTCTCCCAAACAAAACCATCTCCTAAACTTTCACAGTCACTCACGCCTTCTACACTATCAATTATTATTTTCTCATTCATATATATTTTTTTTTCATTCTCTTCTATCACACTACTTGTCTTCCTACATTCATTCCCTGTTCCTGGAGCAAGAAGGTCGGATATTGATATTTCGAATGCACTTATTTAATCCCACTGCCTGCATTTTGTGCACATATGCTCTCCACTCTCTTTCACAAGCCACATATCTAATTCCCGAGACACATACATGCCACAAGTACTGCATGCCACAAAGTCTCTTATGATATTGCTTATAATAAAGTTCTTAAATGACGGAGGACTTGGCGATACGCCACTTGCGTCTGCAGCTGAATCCACCATTATTCCTTACTGCCGAGTAGCGTAATTGTTAATTATTCAATTAATAAATTCCGTTAAATAAATAAGAAAAAAAGTACAAACAATTACAAGCAAAACAAAACATTTAAGTACACTAAATAAAATGAAATATAACTAAATACAGTAATGAAAACTTAGCTTTGTTCTGTCTTCCACCGTTATGCATTCGATTCCAATGGTAACCAAAATATATTATATCGCGACAGCAACTAACTTCCAAAAAACAACCACTGAAGTACACTCGTATTCAGAGAAATAATTTAGCACTCAAAAACGTAGAAAAGTGGGGAAAAAAATGGACTATTCACCGATTAAAAATCACTTTCTTCTACACGGCACAAATTCACTGCCACGTGCTACGGTGATGCTAGCGCCCTGCTGTCATTCGTACTCGCTCAGGTATATTACACACATTCATAATAAGATCAAAATCCAAGCATTTTCATGCCGAAGAACTTCCGGTGAGTCCAAGCGTAAGTCAACACCTGGTAGTAACAACACTAGGGCAACTCAGAGCAAAGGTGGAGCAAGTTTTGATCACTGTCCTTAATATTTTCTCATAATGTAAAATGCAGCTTCTAGGAGATGTATTACTGTTTTACATTATGAGGGAAGGTCACTACCCAGACCGGTTTCGACCTTTATTGAGGTCTCATCAGTGAGTAGGTAGACCTGGATAATACCAAGGTTTAACTGAACTGAACTTACATACTTTACTTTATGAATTGTCAGAAAGGTGTACCCATATATTATTATATTATTACTACAATAAAGAGCCAAGAGGCTATTTTTTTCGGCGATGTAAATTAAGTTAAGGGGATAATAAATTCTTCATTATTTCAAAGCCGAATAAGAAACGCGAATTCGAAATCTAAGTGTTTTCAAAACACTTTAAAAAAAAATGAAGGATTTATTATCCCCTTAACTTAATTTACATCTGTGAAAAAAAAAAGCCTCTTGGCTCTTTACTATAATAGTAATAATAATTATATGGAAGGTGGAGAAAGAACGTGGGAGCATCTATGGAATTTTTCTGCGGGGTGCCCATGGAATGGAAGGAAGATAAGATAGCTATTGCATAAGGGTGGTAGCAGACTGGAAGTGTCTAATTATAGGCCAGTTTGTGTGTCATCAGTAGTCAGTAAGATCGTGGAGAAAGTAGTAAAGGACTGTATACAGCATTGGGCAGATGAGGGTAATATTATCTGTGAGAATCAACATGGATTTGTGAAGGGGTGCTCTTGTTTTAGCAATATGCTAGCCTTTCATGATAAAGTTACAAGATTAGGGAAAGGCATATACTGTCATTTTCTTAGACTTAGCGAAGGCATTTGACAGGGTGCCACATGATAAGCTGATATTTAAGTTGCAGCACATGGGTCTGGATGTCAGATTGGTCAACTAGATTCAGGATTGGCTATCCGATAAGTATCAGAGAGTTGTGTATGGTGGGGCAGTTTCAAGGAAGCAGAGGGTTACAAGTGGGGTCCCACAAGGGCTCAGTACTGGGACCTATATTGTTTAACCTTTATATCAATGACATTGTCAGTGGATTGCAAGGAGATATTCAGTTGTTTCCAGATGATGCGAAGCTGGGAAGGATTATTAGTAATAGTGGAGGTGCGGCAGCCCTGCAAGAAGATTTGAATAAGCTAGATAGGTGGGCAAATGAATGGGGGTTTCAGTTTAATGCAGCAAAATGTAAGGTCTTGAGGTTTGGAAAACATCGATATGACACTGCATACTCTATGGGAGACAAGAGATCTGGGGTTGATGATTGATAGAAACCTGAAATTTAGGGAACATATTGCGAAGGTAACACAGAGGATTGCTGCAATAATGAGAAGGATGCTGACCAGCAGAGATAAAACAGTTATCATTCCATTGTATAAGACCCTGATCAGACCACACTTGGACTATTGTTCTCAGATTTGGTCCCCAGGATTTGAAGGGGATAAATTAACTGTGGAAAGGGTATAAAGGCGGATAACAAAGATGGTTTCAGGACTGTACAATGATAGTTATGAGGATCGGCTGAGAGAATGTGGACTGCAGAGTTTGGTGGATAGAAGAAGGAGAGGTGATATGATTGAGACTTTTAAACTGTTGAGAGGTGGTTACAGGGTTGACACTGGGGGAGTTCTTTTGCTTGGTTGAACAGCGGGAAGGAGTGATGACAAGAGGCCATCCCTGGAAGTTACAAAAGGAAACCGTGAGAAAGAGGGTGAGGAGTGGTTTCTTTGTATGGAGGGTGGTTGAACCACAGCATGCATTGCCTGATGGAGTGGTGAGAGCAAGAACAGTCAATGAGTTTAAGGAGTGGTATGATAGACTTTGTGTTTTTTAGGGTGGACCTCCCCCCTCGATGAGTCTTTTGACTGCATGGAGGCCTGAATAATAATAATAATAATAATAATAATTAAGTTTGTTTCAGATTTCAGAATAATAGATTTTTCTCTCACAGAACAGTAATTGGAATATTTTACCTATTAAAGTAGTGAGTGCATTTAGTGTTAGTGAGTTTAATGGAAAGAATGATAACCAGTTTGGGTGATGTTATATCCTCCCTTGATGAGTCGTTTACTCCCTGGAGATCTTAGATATACCATTATAGTCCAACCACAGAAGTGAGAGCTGTAATTGGCAGACTGCCAAGAAGAGTCAGTTCATGCTGAAACGGAGAAAGAAATAAGGCGATGTACAAATTGGTCACCAACACGCGAAATCACTTGCTTTACATGTAACATTTTCCAACTGTTATACAAGCAAAATAGTTACCACTTAAACTACAATGATCATAAAAGAGAAGTTAATTTTCCAACGTGTAATAATAAACATACACTCATCCCACAATATGGATGATTACCCTATTATTGGAATGGATTCTCCTTCTTTCGACATGTGCAGAAGTGTCGAAGGGTCTCGTATCTGTGGGCATACTATACTACTAATACTACTACTAATAATAAAAATCCTTTTCACGTTTCCATGATTTCTCAATTATTTGTTGTAAAGTGAAAATCGGATATTTTCAACCTCTCTTTGGCCGAAACCCATCTTGTTCTTCTCCAAGTTTTCTTTCACAATTATTCTCAGCCTCTTTTCCAGTTCAGTTGCATAAATCTTATCTGGAACACTTAATATAAAAATTCCTCTGCTTTATTCCCTTTATTCTCACATTCAGCTTTATTCCCTTTTTTTTATAGATGAGATCTATAAGGGCTCTACTCCAGTCATCTGGAATTCAACCTTCTGACCAGACCCTCTGAATTATGCAATGTAGCCACTTCAAAACTTTTATACCTCCATATTTGAGCATTTCTGGTCAGATATCATCTACTCCAGCTGCCTTTCAACACTTCAAGTTTTTGACATCTTTGTCTACATCGAGTATTGATTTTTACTCCTGTTTGCATTGCTCTTGTAAAGTTTCTACTATGGTTCTGCCACTTCTTGTTTCATTTAACCGTGTTTCAAAGTAATTACTCCAGACATCTAGGATATCCTTATCGGCAATTTTCATTTCACTGATCATCTTTGATTCCTTTTATGGTACTCTTTCCTCCAGAACATTTTGCCACTTTCCTGATAATTATTTTCTATATTCTTACCAAAGTCCTCCATGACTTTTGTTTAACTACTTTTATGCTCAACTTGATCTCTTACATTTTTCTCTGTCTTCTTTTAGAGCATCTGTCAACTTATTTTGCTAGGGACATTTGGTATGATTTCTTCTTTTTCAGGATTGCTTTCTTAACATCTTGTGTCCACCATGATAATCTTATTCCTCTATCCTTGCAGACAACTTCTCCATGCCTCCCTAGCTGAATCAATCAATGTTTTCTTCTGAGTTTACCACTGAGACTTCAAGGGTTTGTTCTTGTTTTCAAACTGTTTCATTCTTCTTTCAATAATGTTTGTATACTTGAGTTTACAGTTTACCTGTAAAAGCTGCTCAATTTTAAATTCTTTATAAAATTTTTTACATACTTTTCAATGTGATATTCATTTTTATCCTACTTAGAAGTAAGTGTTCCAATTCCAAATCCTCTGTGCAAACTAGCATGAAGTAGCACTATCAATAACACATTTAACGAGGCTTTTCTTATGTCTTCTCTCTCTCTCTATCTGAACTCTTGCACATCTTTATGGTGTTAGTAATGACTATTCTAATTCCTGAGCAGAAGTTCAGCAGATACTTACCATTATAATTAGCCTTGCATTGCCTGGTGGGATTCATTTCCTACTCTCCCGTTTAGATCTTCTTCAGCGACCACTTTTTTCAATTTTCTTTATGTCATTTGACTGCTCTAAATCCCTTCACTTCTTGTTTAGAACCTTCTGTGGGATTATAGGCACAAGTAAGTTCCATTGTTCATTTACCCAATTTGACATTTCACACGCTACTTGAAACTGCTTTCCAATCAAGAAGTTTATTTTCATCTTTGGTGTTGAATACTATCAGTAGTCCCTGCTATCCTCGATTGTCATTGCCAGAATATAACATCCAATGCTTATTCTTTAGCAAAATCTCATCTGTTTTTACCGTCTTTTGTTTAGTAATATCAACGTGGTACTTTTCCTGTTCTTCTTCAAGTTGACTTCATTTCCATTAATACTCCTTATGTTGATGTTTCATATCTTCAATCTTATACAAAAATTTGTTCCTGTAGCTAACTTTTCACTGTTCGCCCTGGTTTCCTGATGAAAACAGCAGCGCCATTGTTTAACTGGGTGACTTCTCGTATAGCATGAAATCTCATCATGTTGTATGTATTTGTGGTTTAAGCCAACAGAGAGTGCAGGTTGTTTGGCTGAGTCCCAAATTGCCAGCCCACATCATTCAACATCCACTGGATACCTACTGATGGGGCACACCGTGTAAAGGTAAGGATTGAACTTTAGGTTTGAAACCTGCATCAGTTTTCCACATTCATTAAAGATGACATGGAGGTCACCTCCAGTTATTTGGCTCTGACCCTTAAGCAACCCAATAAATAGTATTAATATTGTTAATACATGCTCTTATATCAGTTTGTGTATTAATCTCAGATTAAGCATGTCTTTTGTAATTCTGGAAACTAAAGAAAGTGGGCATATTGACTTTTTTTAATGCCATATGATTATGTTGCCCTTATATTTCATGAATTTTGTTTTCAGCTGAAATCCGAACTGTGATATGCGACAAGGAAGACAAAGCCAAATCCCTTTTATTAGAAGCATCAAAAACTCCATGTCTGAAACAAATTATAATGATTTCTCAAATTTCTGATGACGTTAAGCTCAAAGCAAAGGAACATGGCATTGAAATCTTCTCTTTCAAGGATGTTGAGGTATATTTTAATTCTTTGAATATTTAGATCTTATATAGAAATTTCTTATTAGTAATATGTATTTAATGTGTAAAAACTTTAATTTTAAATTTTAAACAATATAGAAATTATAATTGTTTATTATTTATATTTCAGCATCGTTGTCTGAAAATTACTCTTAGATGTATATGGTGCCAACTTTTTATCAATTTTCTTCCAAATAAGCATTACACTAGGCCTCCACGGAGTTTATTATCATTATTATTAACACCAGACCTCCATAGAAACTAAAGACTCGTTGAAGGAGGAAAACATTGTTACACACAAAGCTCATCAAATAGTGTCTGCATTCACCACAATATCAGGCAAAGCATTCTGCCACTGACCAACCACACCCTCCTTATACAACTTGTGGGTATGTCTCCTTATTCTACCCCCTTCCTCCCATTCTGCGAAAAATTTCTTTCACATTAACTTGGTAACAATCCTTTACCAATTGAAATATCTCAATCACATCACCTCTCTTTTTCCTATTCAGAAGGCTTTGCAAACTTCATTCTCTTAATCTGTCCTCATAGCCCACATTCCAAAGACCAGTCACCATCTTGATTAATCTTTTTTTTTGGATCCTTCCCAACATATATCCTCATCATCATCATCATCATGAAAACCAGGGTATCAAATTCTGCGCACTAATCCACACACAAGGCCTGATCAAAGCATTATACATGGGAACCAGAACTTCTTTATTTCTACAAGATCTTCTGCATCATTGCCATAATCTGGTGTTACATCTTCACACCTTGTGCATTGTGACCTCTGAATTTCAGATCCTTGTCCACCTACCCAAGGTCTCTTATCTCCTCAACTCCTTCAAAATTTCCCCACCAAATGTTATTTTGGATCCCATTGTTGTTGTTGTCTATCAAATTTCAGAACCATGGCAACACTGAATTGACTGTTCCATACTGTTGCCTATTCATACAATCTATTCAGTACTCCTGTAAGGCTAGAGCATTTGCTTGATTCCTCATCACCCTTTCCAGTTTTGCATCATCCACAAACAGTCAGTGATATATATAACTGGTTGTATCAACAGTTAAACCTATCCCAATATCATTATTATGCAGATTAAATAACATTGGTCCCAAAACTGATCCTTGTGGCACAGCACTAGTGATGTTCCTCTTTCAAGATAGTAACTCCCCATACATAACTTTCTGATACCTATTCAACTCACTAGTCTATCATCTAATCCAAACTGCTTTAGTGATCAAATTGTGGTGTGGCAATCTACCAAAAACTTTTCAAAATCTAAGCATATCACTATGCATCTCACTTGTCAAATACATCTTCACATTGTTATAGTACGTAAGTAAGTTTGTAAAACACAATCTCCTTTTACTGAAAGAATCCCACTGTTACAACACAATTTTGTATCCTATATCTCACCAATCTCTCCAATACCTTAAATAACTGCAGATATATAGATCAGTCTATAATTTGTTGATTAGTGTTATCATCACCTTTGTGAAGAGGGATAAATTGGCCTTCCTTCTACTCCTTTGGGACTTGTGCTGTTGCAAGACTTGTTAAAATGGTAAGCCAAGGCTGATGTTAACTCTCTGAAACATTCCCTCAAGACACATGGTGATATGTCATGAAGTTCTATTGCCTTATTGACAACTAGCTTAACTCCTCATATACCTCTTGCTTGCTTACCATTAGGTCTTCTATCATTTCATTCTATACACTTAGCTTCTGATTTCATACTGAGGATTAAACATCCTGATCAACTGTTCACTGAACATCTCGACATGTCCTCTGAAGCAGTCACAATCTCCCACTTCCATCCATTAACAGCACCTTACCATAATTGTTCTTCCTTCTACTTGTCACATATAGAAAAACTTAAAAGGGGTTTTCTTAGCCTGATTAGTTAATTTCTACTTATACTGCAATTTGTTCCTTACAAACTGAGTCACTCTTCTGGCCTGCTCTTTATAGTTTTCTTGCAAGTGATTATTACCGTCATTCATCTTGTGCTGCCTCCAAAGTACCTTCTTCCAAATTTCAATATTTCAAATTTCAAATATTTTCCACTGCAGTATCCCATAATTCAAAGCGCACTTCTTTTGGATGTATATATTGCTATTTTATGATTTATTATTATTATTATTATTATAACATGACATCTCCAAGGAAATTTGAAAATATTTGAAATTGAAACGAAAGACCCGTGAGTGGATTGTATGGTGACTCAATTATTAAAGGGTCTTGTGCTGGATGAGAGGATGCACAAGGTATATTTTACTGGAGGTAGAATGAGTAGAGTGATTGAGGCATTGGATATTAGAAGGAAGTGAGTAAAAGAGTTGGTAGTTTTAATAGGCACAAATGGATATCAGGAGGCTGCTTAGACAGATAAAAGAGAATAGTGGGATAGGAAAGGAAGTAAGCATGTTGCCTAGGTATGACAGTGGTGAGATGAGGCAGAGAGCAAGGATTATGAATAATATGTTAACTGAAATATGTGAGTAGAAAGGAGTGCAGTTTGTTAATGTGTGGAATGAGTTTGAAGGATGAAGTGAACTATATAATAGTGATGGACTGCATTTGAGTGGTTTTGGTGTGAGTTGCTTGGTGAGACTTCTCCTGGAAGGTATAGAAGTGAGTACAGAGAATGAATCTGATCAAGTGGGAAGTGATGTGGGAGAGAAAGACAGGAGGGATTGAAGAGGTGGTTACAAATGAGAAAGTGAGTGGCATGTATAGAGAATCAGAGAATGAGTGTGCAAGACAGACAGGAAAACAGGGAGGCTCAGGGTGGACAGGGGAACACAGTGTCAGAAAGGTGGATGATCCAAGAGGATGTGAATGCATGTGTAGACAGGAAAGGAATGGGATGACCTGGGATCAAGTGGAAACAGTTGGATTTGAAGAGGATTCTAAAATGAATAAGTAAAAAGGGAAATGGCTTCAGTTGAGCAAGGAGAAATTACATTGCATGAGTGGTATCAGAGGAACTAGCTGTAGATCCAGGAATGAGCTGCTATGTTTGTATACAAATGCTAGAAGTGTGAGAAACAAGGCAGATGAAATGGTTGCATTAATTGAGTCTGTTCACCCAAAAATTGTTGGAATAAGTGAGATATGGCTGGATGAGAATGATATCCTGACAGGAATAGAGATGAAAGGATATGATGTGTTTCATGTGGATAGAAAGGATAAAAAGGGAGAGTGGGAGTGCTACTGATGGTAGAGAAAGAGTTATGTCCATACAAAGTAGAGATGCAAGAGGGAAATAGTGCCAGTGGCTTTGAGGCAGTTGGTGTGAGATAGAGGTGAATAGAATGAAATACTTGGTTGGATGTTGTTATAGACCTGGTAATGTGAATGGTATACCGACTGTGTAATCAGTCAGTATACAATTTGATTATACATTTGAAATGTATAATCAAATTAGCCAAGCAAATAAGAAAAGGGTGATTATTATGAGTGATTTTAATTATGGCAGTATAGACTTGGATGATGAGATAGCAACTGGAAGTAAAGAAAATGAGTTTCTTGAAATTTTGAGGGAAAACTACCTCAGACAGTATGTAACAAAGGGTACACGAAGATTGAGGGTCTTGGATTTGATCATCTCATCAGAGGATGTAATTATAAATGAGGTATCCAATTTCCCACCAATTGCTGAGAGTGGCCATGAAGTGATTACCTGGATGGATGTCAGCAGTATGAGGACCTCTGTGAGAAAAGGGTAAATGTGGAACTATAAGGGGCATGATTATGAAGAGCACAGGAGAGAGCTTGCAGGTGTAGCATGGAATGAGGAGTTAGCTGGAAAAGAGATCAGTGCAGCTTGGGGGATTTTCAAGAACTATCTAGTAGGAGCAATGTATAAATGTATTCCAAGGGTCACAAGGTAGGTGTGAAATGTATGAATAAAGAGATTAAGCATGTGATACAGAGAAAAAGGTCATTATGGAGGCAGCATAAGAGAAGTGGTAATAACCAATTCCATGAGGATTACAAAGACCAGGCAAGGCGGGTGACGTGGTTGGTAAGGGTAGCAAAAGTGAGTTATGAGCAGCAGTTAGCTAATGAAGCCAAAAAGAATCCTAGGGAGTTCTTTCGATATGTAGCTAGCAAAAAAAGATTGATTGGAGAAAATGGTATAAAGACAGCTGTTGTAGAAGAGTCTTTCAGTCTTGTGAATGTGACTTCATGGAGAGATTGAGAGCAGTCGATGATGGATAGGAGAGACTGATTGTAAGTGAGCAAGAGGTGTATGGGTAGTTGAGCAAACTAGATGTTAATAAGGCTGTGAGACTTGATAATATATCGCCACATACTCTGAAGGAATGTGACAGGGAGTTGACATCTCCCTCGACATATTTTTTTAATACGAGTCTTGCACTGGGTCAAGTCCCTAAAGAGTGGAAGGAGGGCAAGATTATTCTGCTTCATAAGCGAAGTTATAGAACTCAAGCATCAAAATGTTATAGGCCTATCTATGTGTCAGATGTTGTGGTTAAGTTGTTGGAGAAGCTGGCGAGAACTAGGATCCAGAATTGGGTTGACAACAACGGTATTATCTTTGATGGACAATATGGATTTGCTGAAGGGAGAGTTCCTTGGACAGAGGAGAGGGATACACAGTAATATACTCAGATTTTGCAAAGGTTTTTGATAGATTAATGCATGATAAGTTGATAGTCAAACTAGAGCGGATGGAATCGGAGACTGGCTATCTGATAGGTATCAGCAAGTTGTTTATAGGGGAGCAATATCCCGGAAAAGAAGGGTCACTAGTGGTGTGCCTCAGGGGTCTGTTTTAGGGCCATTACTGTTTAACTTGTATATTCACAATATTGGTGAAGATTTGGCTGGAAATATTCAGTTGTTTGCAGATGGTGCAAAGTTGGGACGAACCATGAAGAGTAGAGAAGATGTTGTGGCCTTGCAAGAAGACTTCAATAAACTGAGTGATTGGGAATGAGAATGGGGATGCGAGTTCAATGTTGCAAAATGTAAGGTTTTATAATTTGGGAAACAAAGATGGGATGCAGAATTTTTGCTTGGTGGGGATATATTGTCGGGGGTGGAGGAAATAAGAGATCTTAGGGTGATAGTGGATAAGGATCTGAAATTTAGGGGACACATTGTGAAAATTGCGAAGACAACACAAAGGCTTCTGGGAATGATGCAGAGGACACTGACTTGTAGAAGTAGGGAGATTCTTGTTCCATTGTATAAGGCTATGATTAGGCCACCCATGGACTACTGTGTCCAGATTTGGTCACCTGGGTTCAGAAGGATGAAGTGATGTTGGAAAGGGTCCAGAGGCTACTGACTAAGGTAGTTTCTGACCTCTGGAATGTTGAATATGAGTAAAGATTGAGAATATACAATTTACAGAGTGTAGTGGATATGAGGAAGAGTGGAGATATGATAGAGATCTACAAGTTAGTAAGGGGTTGCATCAATGTTGGAGAGGTTCTACAGAAAACAGTGGGAGATCAGGGGAGGACCAGAGGTCATCCCTGGAAACTGTATGAAGTGGGTGTGAGCATTAGAGTGAGAAGCAGGTTTTTTGCATGCAGAGTTGTGAATGAATTGGAATGCCTTGCCTGAGACTGTGGTGTCTTCAGAGAATTTGAGTGTGTTTAAAGCACAGTATGATGAGCTGTGTGTATGATAAAAGGACCTCCCTGATATCTTTGACTTCACGGGGTCTTGGGTGATAATAATAATATTATTATTCCCTCATTCATCCATTTTACACCTACTTTATTCAGCCTTTTGACCTTTGGAATACATTCATATACTAATGATGTTATATAGTTCTCTGTCAGTTCCCTAGCAGGATTTATTTTGTTACCTCTCAACTTCTCAATTCCATGTTATAGCTCTAAGCTGTCGTCTGTGCTTGTCATAACCACCAGCCTTCAACTTGCACATACATCCTTTCCTCAGAGAAGTATTCATATGACTAGCCATAATTATTATTATTATTATTATTATTATTATTATTATTATTACATAACACCTCCTGAGAGTCCAAAGACTCATCGAATGAGGACACCTACTCTACAACTCTCTGTCTCCATCACTCAATTCACCAACTACAATGAACCGCAACTACCATCATCATCTACACCAACCCCATCTACCACCCATCATCACCACTAGTATTTTCACAGATAATCACAAACATCCATGCCCACTGCCAGATTCCAACCCAGAGCTTTTCCTTGTTCACTAGCCCAAGTTAGCTATATATTTCTTCATCACCACCTTCCACATTCTCTGGCCTATAGCAACACCCATCTAAATATCTCTTTCTGTCAACTTCTGCCTCACACCACACTGCCTAAAAACCATTGCCACAATTTTTATCTTTCATGTCTACCTTACATGGACATAATTCCTCTCTATTATCAGCACCACTTCCCCTCCTCTATTGTCCTTTCTATCCTTGCAAAAAACACTGTATCCTTCCGTTTCTATTCTTGTTAGGATATCAAATTCATTCAGCCATGTTTTACTTATTCCAATGATTTTGGGTCAAATAAACTCAATCAGTGCAACAGTTTCATCTTCCTTATTTTTGATACTCCTGTTATAAGTAAATAAATACAGCAGTTCACTTTTAGGTCTATAACTGATTCTTCCTGAGCCAGTTTTGGGTTGCGATTTTCTCACCACACTTGCCTTTGCCTAATCACCTTTATTACTACTTATCACATATATCTGCTTAGTCTCAACTACCTCACTCACATCCTAATGTATTCCATTTCTGTGCTGATCATCCCCATACATACATTCACTACTATTGCCATTCTTAGAGGATTGATTAATGAGAGAATCCATAAGGTCTGCTGTTTGGAGGGAGCATGAGCAAGATAATTCATGCTTTGGATGTGAGGAGGAAATGAGCAAGCAATGATTCCATGTCCCCACTCCCAGTTTTCCTTTTCCTCTTGTATTTCTGATCTGTCTTCATCACTCACACTACTACTACTGTTTCCATTGCCAAGCATTTCTGTCTTTTCATTACCATTTCCCTGATCTTTCACTTCATCTCTTACTTCCGATCTCTTGCTTGTGTCTTACACTGCACTTCCATCTAGCAATAATTTTTTCCAATGCACTCACTCCGAAGCCATTCAAATGTAACCCATCATCACACCTGTATTATTTCATTCTTCCCTCATACACATGCCATATCAACAAACTGTACTCCCTTCTCCTCACAGAGCTCCACTAGCATATCATTTATGATTTTGGCTCTCAGTTGCAACCTTTCCCACTACACTGTTATCTTTTACTCTTCTCAATAATATCCTGATATTTGCCCTCACATGCTACTTATGTCCACTTAGATCATTTGTCCCCACAATCACCACTAACTCTCTTTCTCGTTTCTTCCTCATATCCAATGCCTAAATTATCCTACTCATTCTCCCCTCCTGGATAGCAGACATTATGGCTTCTCTCATTAACTAATCCATCCACTAACTATGGAATCTCCATATACTGCTATCCTGGAGTCACTCATCACCTCTTTTACTCATTTTTCTTTCATTCTATTCTCTTGCACACTTTCATTAGTTTCCACTAAACATCTAACATTACTCCACATATTCCCCTTTTCATTTTCAATAACTGTTTCATCAAATCTTGCATTCCGATAATTTCACTCTCTGTCACTCCTGCAGTCCCACTACCTCTCGTACTGCCCCACCTTACTTCCGTTTCTTCATTCATACTTTCTTTCACTCTCTTATCATTAACTTTCTCTTTTACATTCTTGTATTCTTTCACTCCCTCAGTTTCACTAGCTTTCAGTTTGATTTCCGTTTCTTTCATTTATGCCATCTTCTATCTTTTCAGTCTGTTTCACATTCATGGCCTTGTAGTCTAATAATGTATCACACTTCCTACAAATACTAATTTGCCTAAACATTTCACAATTGCTATTCTCTGCATTCCTTGGCCTATAACAGCATCGTGTCAGATATATTAACCTGTTTATTTCAACTTCACACCACATCGATTCAAAATCTGTTCATACACTATCAACTTCCACACTTTTTGGACACAATTCCTCTACAGTCATTAATAGCACTTCCCCTCTCCTCTTTTCCATTTCTATCCTTCCGGAAAATTATGTATCCTTCTATTTCTATTTCTGACATCACATCCTCCTCTGGCAACTAAGTTTCACTTATTTCAATTATCTTAGGGCAACTTCCTCAAGTCTCTATCAACATTTTTTTTCTCCCCAACTAAGTCATTTGTGCCCACGACTACCACCAATTTTGACACCTGGTCTTTCTTTTTCTGCAACACATCAGTTATTTGCTTCATTGTTCCATAAGGAAAGCATGTTTTGTGCACTTTATTAGTAATCACACCTTTAATGATTGAGTCCCCCATACAATGATATATGACTATCTTTTGACTCTTTCTTAGTAACACTAACTTCTCATTATCATTAGCAACTCTCTTCTTTAGATGTTTAATATCCTCTTCCAGATGTTTATTTCACTTTTCATTTTCACTAACTCCTGTCTAAGCTCTTCCACTATTGTCCTGACACTTGCTCCCATTTCTAATTGCTCTAGACACTTTTCAAATACATTAATGCTTTTGTTCTTCTCGTTTACCCAAACAGTCCACAAATCTTTCACATTTTTCAGTGCATACATGTAGCAATTTTTGCAATGCATCCACTGTGAAAATTCCAAGACAGGGCCAGACTTTCATACAGAAGCCTTCCATGCCACTGACGTATGTTTCTTTATGGATGCCATTTTCAGAAGCAGAAGCAGTATGAACAAGCAAGTAGCAAAACACAATACAAACTACAAAAAATTTCAACAACAACAACAAGGATACTTGTAACTGAAGGATACTTGTATTCAAACTAAAAAATGCAGCACAGTTTGCGATAAAAAGCCACACTATACACTAATTAAAAACGCTTTTTTTTTAGCACAGCTCAAATCTACTGCTATGTCTCTTCTGTGGGTTCAACCCATTTAATTGCATAACAGATTTAATAATGTAGAATTCTTGTTGCAGTGAGGAAACAGATGGGCTGAGTCATATTGAATATGTATACAGTGAAGCTCAGTTTTTGAGAGGCAGAATTAGTCAAAATGCTACTGGGAAGGGAACGAGTAATCAGGTTTGCAATGATGTCTAGGAATGTTAAACTACTAGCTTTTGCTTTGTCATAGTGAACTTAATCTTAAGATGAAGTTTATTAATCTGTTCTGAGTAGGAAATAGTACACTTTCCAAATGTGACCAAATTGATAAAATATTGTTCAATGTAATGGACACAGAATGCAGGCTGAGGTTCATGTAAAAGTAGTCTTCTAAATGTTTCAAACAGTAGTTAGGCAGGATGAGTGAAAGAGGATTCCCCTTAGTTGTGCCTTTAGTGTCAGTTGTATAAGTTGAAGGATTGAATTCTTTTAAGGTAAAGCTTGATAAGTAAGTACAGTGCTAGTTAAGATCTCCTATAATGAATTGGTAGACTGTAGATGTAATAATAATGATAATATTCACAGTTTATAATTTAAATTAGATTATCTTTCTAATATTTTTGCATTCTGCTGAAAATTCAGTTTATTTATCGACTTTTTATATTTTTTTACAGGAACTAGGAAAAGCAAACCCTCAAGAACTTGTGGTAAGTCAAAAAAAAAGCTAAAACACTTACAGATCTATAAAAGTGTTTGCCATATTAAGAAATATTTATTTCAGTATGGAATATTGATTCAGAAAGCATTTCTGCATTTTGAAGTTTTCTTGGTCTGTGCTAGTTAAATTAGTTTTGACTTGGAATAAACAGTACAAAAATTATTTACTTTTTTAATTGGAAAAAACAAATTTTCAAAGGGATTATTTCATAGGGAAAGGAAGTGTATAATTTACAATGTCATCAAAAATCTGCTACTTGCTCAAGAATGGTATTACTTCTCACAGCATAATGGTATTTATTGCAATATGATTAGGTGAAAATATCGCTGTTAAAAGTTAGCATGTTTAAAATCATCAACTATCATATCAAATGCTTATGGTAATTATCAACACATATATCATTAAATTCCTGATATCCTGAAACCCTCAATGTGTGGGTACAGGATATTAGGTTAGCACTACTTAATTAAGTTAACATTATTATTAACTTGCTATCCACAGTTTTTCTCCAAATTAGTCTGTTATTTTCAGGACTTTAGTTTTATCAGATCTTATATTTCTGTCAGAATATTATTATTATTACGCAACACCTCCAGGGAGTCCAAAGACTCATCAAGGGAGGGCACCCGCTCTACAACTCTCCATCTCCACCAATTGCAACTACCTTCTATCTTCACAACTACTCATCTACACCAATGCCATCTACTGCCGACCACCACCACTGGTATTTTTACAGGCAATCACAAACATCCATGCCCAAGGTGGGATTTGAACCTGCAGCCTTTTGGCTGGAGAGTGGATATGCTAACTACTCAGCCAACCAGGCCAGCATAATAACTTGTGAATACATCACATCAGATTATGGTAATGATGCGAAAGACCTTAACTTGTATAAATCGAGCTTCTGATTCCATTGTATAAGGCATTGATCAGGCTTCTTATGGATTATTGTGCAGAGATTTAGTCCTCTAGTTTTCATGGTGATGAGTATATATATATATATGCAAATTCATTTTTACTCGGTTGGAATATTATGAAAAAATTTTAATGACTGTTACCGAGAGATAAAACAATGACAAGATATATTTAAAAAGATACTACTAGTTTACTAGTTTCGTTGAATAGATCAACATCCTCAGGTATCACAATCAAAGAAATATATAAAAAATTACAGAGACTTAAAATTGTAATAACAGAACAAGTATAAAAAGACAGTAGCGTGTTTGAAAAACAAATGCGAGTATGAGTTCCAAACAAATGTATACTATGCGCTATCGCGAGTGTGCCAGTACTGAACAGAAGCAACGTGTGCATCAGAGAGATTGTAACTGAAGCTGTTGTTGATATGAGAGGAATCCAGAGAAATTTCCCTGGATTCGACAATCTTTCTTTCGAGTTCATCGTAGCACACATGGATGTTAGAAGTTTCAATCCAGTTTACAATGTGTTGACGGCCTTTGTCTGAGTTAGCTGAAAAGAGAACGTGGCTAGAGAGAACGCTAGCTCTAATCCTGTTATAGGAGATATCTCTACGGTGTTCATCCAAACGTAGAAGGATGGATTTGACAGTCTGCCCATCATATGGCTTTCCACAATCACACGAAATCTTGTACACTCCTGGAAACTGAGTAGGAAGATGTTTCTGTTTATGTTTGCTAAGTAATGAACGAAGTTTTGGAAGCATAGTGAAGCAAGTTTTGAAGTTAAATTTCTTGAGAATCTTGGCCAGTTTTGGTGAGAGAGAGCTGATGTAAGGCAAGGAGATGATGGCTCTTGGGGAAGAGGGATCTTCAGAAGTAGTTGAGTGCCTGGGGGAAAGAAATTTGTCAATTTTCTTTGGACAGAAACCATTGTTAATGAAAGTTTTTTTAAGAAAAAGGAGTTCATTTTTAATTTCCGTTTCTTCTGTAAGTAATGATTTGGCTCGGTGAGCTAAGGTGGAAATAATACCACATTTTTGGGGGGGATAGTGATGGGAGGAAGCATGAAGGTATCTATCAGTATGAGTAGGCTTTCTAAAAATTGAGAATTTAATGCTCTCAGCACATCTGGTAAGTTTGAGGTCTAAAAAGGGAAGACAGTCATCTGATTCCAGTTCGAAGATGAAAGAGATTTTTTCATGGCACTTGTTTAGGTGGTCTAAAAATAAATAGAAGTTATTGACACCATCTTCCCAGATGAGGAAAATATCATCAATATAGCGGTACCAGACTTTTGGTTTAAAGTGAAAGGAATTAATAGCTTTTTCTTCAAGATCGTTGAGAAATATATCCGCGAGAATCGGAGAGAGTGGGCTGCCCATAGTCAGACCTGAGTTTTGTAAGTAGATCTTATTATCATATTTGAAGTATCCTGACTTTATGCAATGGGAGAGAAGAGCAAAGAGTTTTTTTGATAATTTGTTCTTGAGAAGATTGAGGACTTCTTGAGCAGGTAAATGTTGTCAGCTGGAGGTCTAGCTAGACCTCCACCTGACAACATTTCTTACTCTGTCAACACCTGACAACATTTCTTACTCTGAAAGGACAGCTATCAAGTCCTTGAGAGATAATAGTAACATAGTTATCCTTCCGGCAGACAAAGGGAATGCAACTGTCATCTTAAACAAGTCTGATTACCATAATAAAATCTTGGAACTTTTAAATAGTGATACTTACTCAGAAATTGCTAGTGACCCTACAATGGAACTACACAATAGAACTAATAATTTATTAAAAACCACCTTATAGTTACAAAGAAACATTCAGCTTTCTCTTAGGTCATTTCATCCCTTGATACCTCGACTGTATGGTCTCCCCAAGATTCACAAAACTAACTGCCCACTCAGACCTATAGTTGAGGGCATACACTCTCCTACTTATAATCTCTCCAAATATCTCGCGAGTTTTCTAAGAAATCTTTCTGGAAGTTCTCTTCACATATTAAAAAATCTGCAGATTTTGTTTCTAAAATCAAGGACATCAAACTTAAAAGAACAGATTTAATGGCCAGTTTTGATATTGTTTCTCTCTTTACAAATGTACCTGCTCAAGAAGTCCTCAATCTTCTCAAGAACAAATTATCAAAAAAACTCTTTGCTCTTCTCTCCCATTGCATAAAGTCAGGATACTTCAAATATGATAATAAGATCTACTTACAAAACTCAGGTCAGGCTATGGGCAGCCTACTCTCTCCGATTCTCGCGGATATATTTCTCAACGATTTTGAAGAAAAAGCTATTCATTCCTTTCACTTTAAACCAAAAGTCTGGTACCGCTATATTGATGATATTTTTCTCATCTGGGAAGATGGTGTCAATAACCTCTATTTATTTTTAGACCACCTAAACAAGTACCATGAAAAAATCTCTTTCACCTTCGAACTGGAATCAGATGACTGTCTTCCCTTTTTAGACCTCAAACTTACCAGATGTGCTGAGAGCATTAAATTCTCAATTTTTAGAAAGCCTACTCATACTGATAGATACCTTCATGCTTCCTCTCATCACTATCCCCCACAAAAATGTGGTATTATTTCCACCTTAGCTCACCGAGCCAAATCATTACTTACAGAAGAAACAGAAATTAAAAATGAACTCCTTTTTCTTAAAAAAACTTTCATTAACAATGGTTTCTCTCCAAAGAAAATTGACAAATTTCTTTCCCCCAGGCACTCAACTACTTCTGAAGATCCCTCTTCCCCAAGAGCCATCATCTCCTTGCCTTACATCAGCTCTCTCTCACAAAACTGGCCAAGATTCTCAAGAAATTTAACTTCAAAACTTGCTTCACTACGCTTCCAAAACTTTGTTCATTACTTAGCAAACATAAACAGAAACATCTTCCTACTCAGTTTCCAGGAGTGTACAAGATTTTGTGTGATTGTGGAAAGCCATACTATGGGCAGACTGCCAAATCCATCCTTCTACATTTGGATGAACACCGTAGAGATATCTCCTATAACAGGACTAGAGCTAGTGCTCTCTCTAGCCACGTTCTCTTTTCAGCTAACTCAGACGAAGGCCGCCAACACATTGTAAACTGGACTGAAACTTCTAACATCCATGTGTGCTACGATGAACTCGAAAGAAAGATTGTCGAATCCAGAGAAATTTCTCTGGATTCCTCTCATATCAACAACAGCTTGAGTTACAATCTCTCTGATGCACACGTTGCTTCTGTTCAGTACTGGCGCACTCGCGATAGCGCATAGTATAAGTTTCTTTGGAACTCATACTCGCATTTGTATTTCAAGCACACTACTATCTTTTTATACTTGTTCTGTTATTACAATTTTAAGTCTCTGTAATTTTTTATATATTTCTTTGATTGTGATACCTGAGGATGTTGATCTATTCAACGAAACTAGTAAACTAGTAGTATCTTTATAAATATATCTTGTCATCGTTTTATCTCTCGGTAACAGTCATTAAAATTTTTTCATATATATATTGGAAAGGATCCAGAAAAACATTTTCTGGTAACTAGTCTTTGGGATGTGGGACATGAGAACAGATTGAGAGAATGCAGTTTTTGCAAAGCCTTGTGAATAGGAAGGGAAATGACTGAGACTTTTAAGTGTTGGTAAAGGGTTGTTGTTACTGGGTTAATGTGGATGAAATTTTCTGTAGGAAGGGGGGATAGAACAAAGGAACATATCTGGAAGTTGTATAAGGAGGTTATGAGCAAGGAGATAAGAAGCAAGATCTTTGCATGGAGGGTGGTTGGGGAGTGGGCCTGGTTGGCTGAGTTGATAGCGCATCTGCTCTGCAGCCAAAAGGCTGTGAGTTCGAATCCTGTCATGGGCTTAGATGTTTGTGATTGTCTGTGGAAATACCAGTGGTGGTTGTCGGTGGTGTAGTTGCGGTCAGTTGGTGATTGAATGGTGGAGACGGAGTTGCAGAGCAGGTGCCCTCCCTCGATGAGTCCTTGAACTCCCTGGAGGTGTCAAATAATAATAATAATTATTATTATTACCCTAAGATACCATGGAGTGACTCATCTAGGCGGTCCCTATGTCATAAGCTCATCACACTGCACCTTAAACACATTCAAATTCTCTGCAGACACTACACTCTCAGGCAAGGCATTTTAATCATTCACAACTTTGCATGCAAAAAACTTGCTTCTCACTCCCTTGTTCAGACTCTCCATATACAACTTCAAGGGATGACCTCTTGTACTCCACTGATATCCCACCATTTTATGAAAAACTTCTTCAACATTGATCTTATAAGAATCCGTTACCAACTTTTACGTCTCTATCATATCACTCCTCTTCCTCCTGTCCACTAGACTCTGTAAATTGCATATTCCCAACTTTTCCTCATATTCAACATTCCAGAGATTCAAAACCACCTTAGTCAGTTGCCTCTGGACCATTTCTGACATCTCTTCATCCTTTTTAAAACCAGGTGACCAAATCTGTGCACAGTAGTCCGTATGTGGCCTAATCAGAACATTATACAATGAAACAAGAATCTCCTTACTTCTACAAGTCTATGTCCTCTGCATCATTCCCAGAATTCGTCATGTTGTCCTCACAATTTTGGCAGTGTGTCCTCTAAATTTTAAATCCTTATCCACCATCATTCCAAGATCTCTTATTTCCTCCATCTCCAACAATATATCTCCACCAAGTGTAAATTCCATCTTTGTATCCCAAATTTTAAAACTTTACATTTTGTAATATTGATCTGGCATCTCCACTCCCATGCCCTTTCACTCAATCTATTCAAGGCTTGTAAAGCCACGATATCCTTTGCTCCTCATAGAGTGTACTAACTTTGCATTATGTCCCTCAATGAGTCTGTGGACTCCTTGGAGTTGCCCAGAATAATAATAATAAATAATAATATGTGCAAACAACAGAATATCTCCATCAAAATTTTTCCCAATATCGTTAACAGACAGGTTAAACAACAATGGTCCTAAAACAGACCCTCAAGGGCACACCACTAGTGACTTTCCTCTTCCGGGATATTGCTCCTCCATATACAACTTGCTGATATCTATCAGATAGACAGTTTTCAATTCAATGCACTAATCTAATATCCAACTCCATCTGCTCTAGTTTGACTATCAACTTATCATGCGGTAATCTATCAAAAGCCTTTGCAAAGCCATCATGAGAAACTAGAGTGTAGAGGGTATGGCAGGGAGGGAATGATGAGGAATTATGTAAACACTGTTAATAAGGTAGTAGGACTTGACAATATATTGGCATGTGTCTCGAAGGAATGCTAGTTTAACATGATTCTTGCAACAGGATGAGTCCCAAAGGAGTGGAAGGCAGGACAAATTGTTTCATTTCACAAAGGAGGAGGAGGAGAACTGAGGCTACAAATTATAGGCCAATCTGTGTTGTCTGGAGTGTGTTAAGGTGTCAGAGAGGTTAGTGAGGAATAAGGTTCAGAAATGGATTGACAATATTGGTATCCTTTATAATGGTCAGCATGTATTTGTTAGGAAGATCATGTTTTAGCAATCCACTTATGTATTACAGGATTTGTTGGGGTAAGGTGAGATCATGCTTTGGAAATCTGCTTACATATTACAAGGTAAAAAAAAAAAATTGTTGGATAATGGAGATGTATATACAGTGGTGTACTCAGATTTTTCAAAGACCTTGGATAGACTGCAACACAACAATCTGGTAGCTAGAATGAAACAGTTAGATAAGGCTAGTAAGTTGGATAGCCAAGATGCCCAGATAGGTATCAGCAGGTTGTATATGGAGGAATGTTATCCCAAAAGAGGAAAATCACTAGTGAATTGCCACAAGGAGTAGAGCAGATGTCATGGCCTGCAATTAATGCAGAAGTTTTGAAGGAGGTGGAAGAGATGAGAAATCTAGGAGTGATGATGGATAGACTTGAAGTTTAGTCACATTACTAAAACTGGAAGAACATCATAATAAATTATGGCAATAATGAGGATGACATTGACATACAGAAACAAACAGGTTATTGTTCTCTTGTATAAGGCTTTGATTAGGCTATATATGGACTAGTGTACGTAGATTTGATCAACTGGTTTTCAAGAGGATGAGGATGTATTGGGGAGGGTCCAGAGAAGGTTCATTAAGTCAGTGTCAGGTCTGTAGAATGTCAGATATAAGGAGAGATTGAGGGAATGCAACTTGCAGAGTCTTGTGAATAGAAGGAGGGGGGAATATGATTGAGATGCCCATCTTGGTGAGGGACTGTTGTCAGATTAATGTTAAGGAGATTCTTCATAGAGTAGAGGGAGATGAGGGTATAACATGAGGCCATCTCTGAAGCTGTATTAAAAGGGTGTGAGGAATGGGGGGGGAGGATTGCACAGAGAGCATTTGATGAGTGGAATGCCATGCCTGAAAGTATGGTGAGAAACTGTGAATGGGTTTAAGGCATTGTTCAGTTATCTTTTTTGTATGAGAGATTATGGACCTTCCACAATGAGTCCTTCGACTTGATGGAGGTCAGGTGCTAATAATAACAAATTTTCAAATCAGCTTGTGGACCAGGTCTCAGTTCTGTTTTTAATTATATACTAATACAAATTCACAATTTATAATTCTTGATTTAATTTAATTTTATTTATATTTTAGCCCCCAAAGCCATCTGATCTTTGTACTGTTTGCTTTACTAGTGGCACTACGGGGAACCCAAAAGGTGCTATGCTTACTCATGGAAACTTGATTTCAAGTGCCAGTGCTATCCTTATGCAGTTGGTAAGTATTATAATCTTATCATCTACTCTATCCTTTCATTCTACATACATATATATGTTATTCCTAATAACCATCCAAATTAGTAATTAGTAGAATCATTCTTTAAGACATAAGGGATAAACAATATTAATATATACATAAAAATGGTGTGCATCAATGAGAGATATGTGAGCATAGTCATAATCAGATAATCTTCTAATGGCCTAATATTTTGATTAACTATCTCTTATTTCTGTATTTCTATTTTATAAGTGCATCCAATATTTTGTTTCTTATTTTGTTCATAAACTTTATCAGAATTTTTTTTTTGCACGATTTTTTGATTATGGATTAAAGTCTCCTGCAGTGTTATGATAGAGATGAGTTGAGAAGTAGGATAAATGATTGCAAATGAGTAATGCATAGCTTGCACAAAGAAATGTGTAGTTTGTGGATATGTAGAGTAAGTGGATGAAAGGACTTATATAAGGCTGATGGTGTGCACTTGAATGGATTTAGAGTTAGGAGTCTTTAAAAAGTGCTGCTGAGATTAGAAGTGCAAAATCAAGGAAATAATGCTATTAGGAAAGATGATGGCAATCATGTGTGTAGGTGCCATCATGCATGATGGAATGCGAGAATGATCAAAAAAGGCTAAATGTGATGCCTCAGGTAAAAAATCAGAATTGGATGTTTAATACAAAGTAATAAAGGTGGTTATAGTTGAGGATTCAACAGGCTACTGCATTTTATCTATACTAATGCCAGAAGCATCTGGAACAGGTAGAAGACTCTTTTTTTTTTGGAAGTGATTAGTTCTTTTTATCAAAAGTTACAGGCATTAATAAGGTGTGACTGAAAGACAATGATATAGTTATTGAGACAGAATTTCTGGAATATAGTATTTTCAAGAAGGATAGAGAGAGGGAGATCAGGAATAGGGAGTGGTATTTCTTATGATAGAAGATGAATTGCAGTTAAAAAGAGTAGGAGTTCAACAGGTAATCAGAGAAGTGGAATGTGCTGCATTTGAAGCTATCTGGGTGTGAGATAAGAGGCCAAAAAGGACAAAATATATAGCCAATTGCTACTACACCAGGAAATGCAAAGAAGGATGTGGATCAAATGCAGCTTATTTGCTGTATACCATGAAACAGCATCTGATGGAAGATGGTAGGGGTTTCAGAATGCTGGATCTAGTGATCACAGTACAGAATTTGTCTCCAGTCACATTGCTACAGTTGGAGAGAATGATTGTCAGTACAGAAGTACCCTGGTCATTTGACATTAGTTCCAGATTTAGTTCCAGACCACTAATCATATAGCGTATCACTGTATTTTATTTTCTTGTAGAGGCATGTAATGGTTTTATAGCATTTTTATGCAGTCATACACTGTGTATAATTGACATAAATAAAGCATTTATTTACATTGGTTATGCAAATGAAAAATTTACACTAACTTTTGCAGTACTATGCATTACTGATATAAATAAAGCATTTATTTGTGTCAGTTATGCAAATGAAAATTATTATTTTATTACATGACACATCCAAGGAGCCCAAAGACTCATCAAGGGGGGGCACCGCCCCACCCCCCACAATAATCCATCTCCACCAACTACAGCGAACTGACATTATCATCATCACTTACTCAAATGCCATCTACTGCCTACCACCACCACTAGTATTTTTTTTTTTTTTTGTCTGTAAATTGAATGTGTTCTTGAAGCTGATTTGTCTGTATTTACAATAAAATTTACAAACATTTACAATAACGTTTGCAAAAAAAAAAAAAAAAAAAAATGGCAAACATTTTTGTCAAAATGGAAAAATGCAATAAGATTGTAATGTTTATGGATAACTGCAGTATTAATGGTGTAGCACTTTTCAACACACTAACAACTATAACAACAACAGCAGTGCAAAGTAAGTTTAGCCTGTAACCTGTCTCAGTGTGTTTGATACACTACCATCACTAAATTTAACAGTTTTGATCTTAGTATCTCTTGTAATAGGCTTACATGTCTTTTTGTTTTTACTGAAAATAACAGTGATGGTGTTTGCCATTATTACCAACAATAAAATGATAGTTATAAACAATTTATGATTCATGGAAAGAATGTAAATCCTATTACTCAACTTCTTGCATTGTAATCTGAATGTAATTTTACAATGAAAGCGCACTACTTTTTTTAGACAAAATATAAAATTTTACACTTGAAAACTCTAAATCATCATCTCCAGTTTATTTTTTTACGCTTCTTAAAATCCTCTTGAGGATTTTAGGAAGGCCTAAGAAGTAACTAAAGTTTAAGAAATCTCTCTCGGTAAATTACTTGCATCTCATCAGTGCAGGTAAAGCAGTAATTGTTTTTCAAGTTCAGAATTCTGTGCTACTAATATAGCGATTCAAATATTGCAAGGGATTTTATAAACATTTCAGATGATAGAATCATTTTCATTTTTCACAGATTTTAATGGTGTGATTAATTTTTTTGTACGAACAAAATATATTCCATTTTATTATAATTATTATTATTAGCACTGACCTTTATGGAGTCAAAAGACTCACTGGGAGAAATATACATAGTTACATACAAAGTTCATCAAACTGTGCTTTAAACTACTTTTTTTTTTTTTTTTTGACAAGATATAGAGTTGAAATTGTTGTTGTTGCCATTATGTTCATTCAGAAATAAGGTTTCTGCTAGCATATAAGAGAACAAGTGAGACAGTGCAGGAACTAGGGATGGAGAGAGACAGGATGGCAGGTAAGTGGGAGAACAAGGAGAGAAAGTATCAGAAGGGAGAGAGAGAGAGAGAGAGAGAGGAATGTAAGTGAGCAAGGAAGAAAGAGAGTGGTAAGAGCTGTGATGTACAGAGACTTGATGATCCATAGTGTGTAAGATAGAATGCCAGAGGAATGTCTGCCTGGAAGAACTTTAACTTTAGATGGCAGATAAGTGAAGTGAAAGAGTGGATGAGATGATTGTGATGATGGACACAAATGACTTGAGAGGCAGTGTGAATCGGGTGGCGAGAGATCTGAGGTTTATGTTTGAAGTTGTATGGAAGAAGACAGAGTGAGGGAAGATAAGGAGTGTGTTGCCCAAGTATAGTAATGCAGAGCTGTGGAGGCATGCATTATGTGGATGCTTGGAGGGCATTTAAGGACAGAAAAGAACTGTATGAAAGAGATGGCCTATATTTGAACATTTGAACATAGGCAACTGGAAAGAATGTTATTCTCTGAGCAAGTCAGTATGTTGATACAGGGAAACTAGAATTATCAGGGTAGATTGTAGTAGGGGTAGCTTCTTGTGCAAAGAGTTGCTTGGGAGAAGGGGGGGGGGATACATTATGTACTGCTGAATCCAGTGGAGTGTGGAGGAGATAATGATAGGTATAGAAACAGTGACAGTGTCCTGATAATTCTTTATACAAATGCTAGGAGTATCCAGAATAAAGGAGATGAATTGGTAGCACTGATAGCCTCAGCCTTTCCAGAGATTATTGGGATCACTGAGACATGGTTAACAGAAGATGATATACTAACAGGAATGGAGTAGCGGGGTATGGCATTTTTCAGCAGAATAGAAAGGGCAAACATAGTGGTGGAGTACTGCTTATTATAATAAGTGATGAATTGTGTACCCTCAGTCAAGGATTTGGAGGGCAACAGTATTAAAGGTTTTGAGAGCATATGGTGTGAGATGGAGGTGGGCAGGACAGGATATTTAGTTGGGTGTTGCTATAATTTAGGGAGCATAGAGGGTGAAAAGCAGGAAATAATGTTTAAGCAATTTGGCCTGGAGAATGCAAACTACAGCAGCATAAATTGGAAGAGGAAACTACATGTAGTAGTAAGGGCATGGAATTTCTGGAATTCTTGAGAGACAAATGCCTTAGGCGACATGTAGTAGTAGGAAAATGAGGTTCAAGAGTTTAAATTTGATCATAACATCAGAAGATCTGATTATTATTATTATTATTTGACATTTCTAGAGGTTCCAAGACTCATCGAGGGAGGGCACCTACTCTACAACTCTTCGTCTTCACCACTCAATCTGCCAACTACAGCGAACCGCATCATCTACACCAACGGCATCTACTGTCCACCACCACCACCACCAGTATTTTTCACAGACAATCACAAACATTCATGCCCACGATGGGATTCGAACCCGCAGCCTTTTGGCTGGAGAGCGGATACGCAAACCACTCGGCCAACGTATGGTAATGTCTGGAATCTCTGCCCCCCCCCCCCCCCATAATAAATTTAGTTTAATCCTTTATCCAAGTGTGAGCAAACAAAGTTTGCGCCTGAAAATATCTTCAGGACTGAATATGGCAATATGGCATTGTACTACCTTACTGGGATAAGGTAGTACAACACCAGGCAACTCGTAACAAAGGTGGACCAAGCTAACATCACTCCAATCCCAGTATCTCCCATAAGGAGATGTGTTTTGCATTATGGGAGATACTGGGATAGGAGTGATGTTAGCTTGGTACACCTTTGCTACGAGTTTCCCAGTGTTGTACTACCTTACCCCAGTAAGGTAGTACAACGCCATATTCAGTCCTGAAGATATTTTCAGGTGCAAACTTTGTTTGCTCACATTTGGATAAAGGATTAAACTAAATTTATTATAGTCTAACCAAGTGAAAAATAAAATTTCAACATCTTTCTCTAAATCCAGAGTAATTTAATAAAAAAGGTGGCACACCTTTTGGCAACTCCTATAGGTAAACATGACCTCGCTAGTGCTTCTGCCTGGTATCTCCACCACTGGGCCTGGCTCCCACTGAAAAGACCTCAATAAAGGTCGAAACTAGTCTGGGTAGTGGCCAATCCCTTAATGCATAACATTATACATATCCACAAGGAGATGTGTTTTGCATTATGGGAGATACTTGGACAGGAATGATATTAGCTTGGTCCACCTTTGCTACGAGTTTCCCAGTGTTGTACTACCTTACCCCAGTAATGTAGTACAACACCATATTCAGTCCTGAAGATATTTTCAGGTGCAGACTTTGCTCACACTTGGATAAAGGATTAAACTAAATTTATTATCGTCTAACCAAGTGAAAAATAAACTTTCAACATCTCTGCCCCCCCAGTTGGAGAGAATGACCCATGTGGTTTTGACATGGAAGATGAATAGATATGCAGGAGTATCAAAGAGAAAGGAATATATGTTGAATTATAAGACAGGTTATTATAATAATCTTAGAAATCACCTTGTGGCAGCTCCATCAATGAATTAGAAGAGCAAGATATGATCAGTGCTTGGGAACTGGTGAAAGAATATTTATTAGCAACAATGGCAAGTTGTATACTTCTAGTGAAAAACAGAACACAGTTATGAGAAGAGAACACAATGAAGAGCTTAGTATGGTAACCGGCAAAGGAAAGATGGTGCAAGCTTTGTCCATGCAGGAATTTAATTTTGATTTCAGTTGTTTCATAAAATGTGAGGTGTGCTATATGTATTCATTCAATTATATAGATAAATTATGGACATTTAATTGGATAGAAGGATAGAAGGAGGGTGTCTGCAAAGTGTGAGATGAATGTAGGTCTTGATTAGTGCTAATGTGTTGATAACTGAAAATGATAGTAGTGAGAATGCCATGAGAAGGATGAGTGTTCATCTGATAGAAAAGAGGGGAGGTGTAAAAGAGCAGCAAAAAAATGGCAAAAAAAGTTTTGAAAAAGAGAATGAGTGATCTGATAAACTTAACAGTCAATGGTAAGAACGATGAAAGCAATACGAATGTAGCAGAAGTTAAAACACAAAGTGCAGTTAAAGGTAAGGTGGCGAGTGGTAATGACTGCAAACAAGCATGTATGGCTGGCAAAAAAATTGAGAGAGTGAATGAGAGTGAAAATGTGATGCATGGTTTGAAAGTTGAGTTGGTTAAGATGAGGCAAGAGTTGAAATTGGATGCCGAATGAAGTTAAGAGAATTCAAGATATGTATGGAAGAGAGAAAATGATGAAAACAAATAATATTGGTATAAAACAGGTAAGAAAAGACCCACAAGTCACATTGTATGGTGATTCAGTTATTAGAGATGTGCTGGATGAGAGGATGCACAAGGTTTGTTTTCTTGGAGGTAGAATGAGTAGAGTGATTGAGGCATTGGATATGAGAAGTAAGCAAGCAAAGGAGTAGATAGATACAAGTGGGGTCCCACAGGGCTCAGTACTAGGACCTATATTGTTTAATCTTTATATCAATGACATTGCCAGTGGACTGCAAGGGGATATTCAGTTGTTTGCAGATGATGCGAAGCTGGGAAGGATTATTAGTAATAGTGCAGATGTGGTAGCCCTGCAAGAGGATTTGAATAAGCTAGACAGATGGGCAAATGAATGGGGGTTTCAGTTTAATGCAGCAAAATGTAAGGTCTTGAGGTTTGGGAAACATCAACGGGATGCTGCATTCTCTATGGGAGGAGTTATACTAGAGGAAGTGGGGGAGATAAGAGATTTGGGGTTGATGATTGATAGAAACCTGAAATTTAGGGGAAATATTACAAAGGTGGTGAAGGTAACACAGCGGATTGCTGCAATTATGGGAAGGACACTGACCTGCAGAGATAAAAGGGTTATCATTCATTGTATAAGTCTCTGATCAGACCACACTTAGACTATTGTTCTCAGATTTGGTCCCCAGGATTTGAAGGGGATAAATTAACTGTGGAAAGGATACAAAGACTGTTTCAGGACTGTACAAGCATAGTTATGAGGATCGGCTGAGGGAATGTGGACTGCAGAGTTTGGTGGATAGAAGAAGGAGAGGTGATATGATTGAGACTTTTAAACTGTTGAGAGGTGGTTACAGGGTTGACACTGGGGAGTTCTTTCGCTTGGTTGAACAGCGGGAAGGAGTGATTACAAGAGGCCATCCCTGGAAGTTACGAAAGGAAACTGTGAGTAAGAGGGTGAGGAGTGGTTTCTTTGTGTGGAGAGTGGTTGAACCGTGGAATGAAATTGCCTGATGGAGTGGTGAGAGCGAGAACGGTCAATGAGTTTAAGGAGTGGTATGATAGACTTTGTGTGTAAGGGGGACCTCCCCTCGATGAGTCTTGACAGACTTTATGTTCTTAGGAAGGACCTCCCACGATGAGTCTTTTGACCCCATGGAGGCCTGAATAATAATAATAATAATAATAGTTGTAATAGAGACAAAGGACTTGACTGGAAACAAAGAACACATCAGATCGGATCAGGAGGTAGTTGAGATGGATAAAAGATAATAGTGTGATAAGAAAGGTAGTAAGCATGTTGCCCAGGAATGACAGTGGTGAGATGAGGCAGCAAGCAGTGATTATGAATGATATGTTAGCAGAAATGTGTGAGGAGAAAGGAGTGCAGTTTGTTAATGTGTGGAATCAGTTTGAAGGACGAAGTGAACATTATACGAGTGATGGATGACTGCATTTGAATGGTTTTGGTGTGAGTCACAGAGAGACTGCTGCTGGTAGGTAGAGAAGTGAGTGCAGAGAATAAATCTGATCAAGTGGGAAGCGATGTGGAAGAACAGGAGAGTACTACAAGGACAGATTAAAGAGGTGGTTATGAATGATGATGTGAGTGGCATGAGTATAGAGAATGAGAAAACAGGTGTGTGCAAGACAGACAGGGAAATGGGGAGGCTCAAGGTGGACAGGGGAACACAGTGTGAGAAAGGTTGATGCACCAAGACGAAATGAGTGCATGTGTAGACAAAAAGGGAAGGGGATGACCTGGGACCAAGGCAAAACAGTTGGATTTGAAGAAAGTTCTAAGATGAATAAGGAGAAAAAGAAATGGCTCGAGTTAAGCATGGAGAAGTCACACCAAATAAGTCATATCAGTGGAAATAGCTATAGATCCAGGAATGAGCTGCTATGTTTGTATATAAATGCTAGAAGTGTAAGAAACAAGACCAATGAAATGGTTGCATTAAATGAGTCTGTTCATCCAAGAATGCAAGAGGGAAATAATGCCAGTGGTTTTGAAGCAGTATGGTGTGAGACAGAGATGAATACAATGAGATACTTAGTCAGATTTTGTTCTATATATCTGGTAATATGGATGGAAGTGACCATGCTTGGCTAATCAAATTAGCCAAGCAAATAAGAGAAGAGTGATCATTATAGGTGATTTTAATGGCAATATAGACGGATTATGAGATAGCAACTAGAAGTAAAGAAAATGAGTTTTTTGAGTTTTTGAAGGAAAATTACCTCAGACAGCATGTAAGAGAGGGCACACAAGGATTGAGGATCTTGAATTTGATCATCCCATTAAAGGATGTAATTATAAATGAGGTGTCAAATCACTATTCATTTGGTGAGAGTGAGGATGAAGTGATTACCTAGGTTTTTGCCAGCAGTGAAAGGAACCTCTGTGCGAGAAAGGGTATACAGGTATCCCTTGCTTAACGCGGTTTTGCTTAATGCAGGATTTGATTAACGCGGCGAAATTAATTGCGGCATTCCCTTGATATATGCAGCAAGAGTTTTGATTAACACGCCTAAACCCTGCGGAGCTCACAGCTCATCTGACAGATACCTGCAAGATGTTTAATATAAATACTCTTACACAATTCAGTGTATAGCGTGGAGGTCATGAGTAGCTGTGCTGTCATGTTACTGGTGATATTCCGCACTGTTTTTTGCTGTCAGTTTGGTTTAACACATGTTATGTGTAAAGGTTGTGATATTTGACAGTAAATTGTATCTGAGAGATACTGTGACCTACGATGTCAGTATAGTATGGTTTAGTTTTTTTTTATTCTTTGTTCAATCATTTCTAGATTGTAACTGAAAATAAATAAACCATCATGTATTACTGAAATAGAGAGCCAAAGGCTTATTTATCATACATCTCCTCTAGGAGATGTGCTTTACATTATGGAAAATACTAAGGAAAGCAATCTGGAGCTTACTCCACCTTTACTACAAGTTGCCCATAAGGTTGCTTATGCTTGCATCCGCTGAAACGTTTAGTTTCTATATTCGGCACGAAACTCTTGTAGTGTCTATATTCGGCTATGAAATAATGTTGGATTCAATATCCACTTAATTTCTACCATCATGTATTATATTTGCTTGTTTTTTATTGCTTGTTTGCCAAGGTCTGGAGAGTCATTAAGCTTGTTATCAGAGAATTTATGCCAATAAGAAAAAAAACTAAAACTGTTCAAATGACTCTTGATAACTTCTTTTAATAAAAAAAATTGCAGTAAATAATGTAGGTACAAGTATTTATTAAACATTTACTTTGCATTCATTTTTTATCTTTCCTGAAAGAGTACCATATAAAATGAATTATTAATACAGTAATCGATCATGGACGAATTATAATTTTTACCATTGATTATTAGATTTGATTAACGTGAATTTGATATACGCGGTAACATCGAGGAATTAATTAACCGCGTTAATCGAGGGATACCTGTACATGGAACTACAAGGCTGGTGATTATGAGGAGCTAAGGAGACAGCTTTCCAGTGTAGCATGGAATGAGGAGTTAACTGGAAAGGTGATCAGTGCAGCTTGGTAGATATTCAAGAACTGTCTAGTAGAAACAATGTCTAAATGTATTCCAAGGGTCCGAAGGTTATATAAGGTAGGCTTGAAATGGATGAATGAAGAGATGCAATACAGAGGAAAAAGACATTATGGAGGGAATAAGAGGAGTGGCAATAATCATTTCCATGAGGATTACAAAACATCCAAGGAGAGTGACTTGATTGGTAAGGGTAGCAAAAGTGAAGTATGAGCAGCAGTTAGCTAATGAAGCCAGTAAAAAAAATAATTTTATGGAAGGATGAAATTAATTGGAGAATATAGTATAAAATTGGAGAAAATAGTATAAGAACAACAGAAGATATAGTGAAGATACTTAATGAACAGTTCATAAAGGTCTTTAATTCTACTGAATGTGACATCATGGAGAGTTTGAGAACAGTTGATGATGAGGAGGAGACACTGACTGTAAGTGAGCTAAGGTATATGGGGAATTGAGCAAACTTGATGATAATATTATAAGATCAATGTTGAAGAGGTTTTACAGAAAATGGTGGGAGATCAGTGGAGAACCAGAGGTCATCCCTGGAAGCTGTATAAGGAGGGTGTGAGCAGAGGAGTGAGAAGAACGTTCTTTGCATGCAGAGATGTGAACAATTGGAATGCATTGCCTGAGAGGGTAGTGTCTGCAGAGAATTAGAGTATGTTTAAGGCATGGTATGATGAGTTGTGTGTATGACAAAAGTACCTTCTAGATGAGGCTTTGACTCTGTGGAATCTTAGGATAATAATTATAATTATAATAATAAAGCTGTGGTTTTTGATAATATATCACCATGCGTTTTGAAGGAATGTGTCAGAGAGTTAGCATCCTTGACAGATTTGTTTAATACGAGTCTTACACTATGTCAAGTTCCTGTCATCAAATTACAGACTTATCTGTGTGTCACACATTATGGTTAAGGTGTTGGAGAGGCTGGTGAGAACCAGAATGATCCATAATTGGATTGACAACAATGGTACTATTTTTGATGTACAGCATGAATATGCTAAAGGGAGTAATGTTTTAGTAAATCTACTTACTTATTACAATAAGATGACGGCTTCATTGGACAGAGAAGAGGGAGAGATGATTGTGAGATGGGCACAAATGACTTGAGAGGCAGTGTGAATCGGGTGGCAAGAGATCTGAGGTTTATGTTTGAAATTGTATGGAAGAAGGCAGAGTGAGGGAAGATAAGGAGTGTGTTGCTCAAGTATGGTAATGCAGAGCTGTGGAGGCCTGCATTACGTGGATGCTTGGAGGGCATTTAAGGACAGAGAAGTATACTTAGATTTTGCAAAGGATTGTGATAGATTACTGCATAACAAGTTGATAGTCAAACTAGAGCAGATGGGATTAGATATTAGATTAGTGCATTTGATTGGAGACTGGCTATCTGATAGGTATCAGCAAGTTGTGTATGGGGGGTAGCAATATCCCAGAAGAGGAAAGTCACTGGTGCTGTGTCTCAGGTGTCTGTTTTCTGTCAGCTATTGCTGTTAAAACAGATACCTGTATGCTATTGATATTGCATACAGGTGTTGATATTGATATTAATGAAGATTTGGATGTGGATATTCAGTTGTTTGCAGATGATGCAAAGTTGGAACGAACTATGAAGGGTGGAGAAGGTGTTGTGGCCTTAAAAGAAGACGTGTAGATTGAGTGAATGGTCATGAGAATGGGGATGGCAGTTCAATTGCAAAATGTAAAGTTTTAAAATTTGGGAAACAAAGATAGGATGTAGAATTTATGCTTGGTGGGGATGTATTGTTGGAGATGGAGGAAATAAGAGATCTTGGGGTGATAGTGGATAAGGATCTAAAATTTAGAGGACACGTTGCACAGAATTGTGAGGACAACACAACAAATTCTGGGATGATGCAGAAGACACAGACTTGTGTCTTCTGGGTCATTAAGGAGATTCTTGTTTCATTGTATAATACTGTGATTAGGCCACACATGGGCTACTGTGCACAAATTTGGTCACTTGGTTTTCAAAATGACGAAGAGATGTCAGAAAGGATCCAGAGGCAACCAACTAGTGTATTTTCTGATCTCTGGAAAGTTGAACATGAAAGGTTGAGAAGATAAATTTACAGAGTTTAGTGGAAGACAGGGGTGATATTATAGGAGGAAGACAGAGGTGATGTTATAGAGACTATAATAAACCCTTACAAGTTAGTAAGGGTTTATTATAAGATCAATGTTGAAAAGGTTTTACAGAAATTTGTGGGAGATCAGGGGAGAATTGGTGGAATTGGAGAATTGGTGGAACTACGGGCGATTCCTGAAAGTTGCAAAAGGAAGTTATGAGCCAAATTATTAGGAATGATTTCTTTGTGTGGACAGTGGTTGAACCATATGCATTGCCTGATAGAGTGGTGAGAGCATGAACGGTGAATAAGTTAAAGGACTGGTATGATGGACAAGCTTAGGTATTGAACTTTATTCATAACTTATTTTAACTGTCTTAACAACACCACATGAACTATTTTATAAAAAAAGATGTTTGTTAACTGCTTATATTTCATTTCGCTGGATTTCAAACCAGCATCTTCAGAGCACAAAGTAAGCATGTTATAGTTTACACGACAATGAGTAAGTGAAATAATTTAATTGTAATATTTGGACTTTAGATCTTTTGTCCTTTACAGTTTGAATTGTTTAACTTACTGATTGTCATGTGTAAAGTATAACATACTGCTTTGTGCTTTGAAGATGCTGGTTTAGAATCCAGTGAAATGTATGGTTCAAATCCCATCTAGGATGTGAAGAACCTTTATCAGGGCTTTTCAACCGAAGGTGAATGAGCCACTCTTGTATGAAGGTAGAGGGTTTTTGCCTCTTGGAAACTCCAGTTTTTCATTCCTTAGAACAGAAACCTGGCCATTAGAACACATGTAGTTAACAGACATAATATACTGGCATCATATCCTGAGTTGCTTTGGCTATAAATCTAAATAAACCAAACCAAATCTAGGGAAATATAAGGCAGTTAATAGACATCTTTTTTATAAAATAGTTTGTTTGGCATTATTAATACCGTTAAAATAATTTATCAATATGATAGACTGTTTTCTAGGGTGGGTGGGCATCCCATGATGACTCTTGTGACTATATGGAGCCTAAATCATAATAATAATATAATGTGCTGAATGTATGTAGAGGTGGATTTCACTCATTCTTAGATGTTTATAATGTAATGTTAAGCTCTCTGTTTTGCTGATTAACACATTCCATAAAGACAGTTGTTTATTGACGTTGATATTCCCATATATACGGCTTGCATTAGTCATCATTATTAAATTAATACTGGCAAAAAACACGTAAAAAATTAAAACACTTTAATACATCAATAACTAGTTTCGTACTACTGTGTATACCCACTTAACCATTGGTATTAACATACCAATGGTTAAGCGGCAGGTAAATAGAAGGAAAGAAATGGATGAACAATGAAATCAAGCAAGCTGTGTTGGAAAAGAAAATGCTATGGAGGAGGTAGAAGACAGTTGGTAGCGATTGGAGAATCTATGAAGAATATAAAGTGGGTGTGGAAGTTGACAAGCATTGTAAAGAAAAAAAAAGTGCAGTATGAGAGGAAATTGACGAGTCAGGCCAAGGATTGTTCAAGGGAATTCTTCTGCTATAAGGCAAGCAAGTTGAAGAATAGTTTTGACAGCAGAATGACTTGCAAAGGATATAGTGGAATTATTGAATGAGCACTTCATCAGCATATATCATTATTATTATTATTACGGGCTACTCCAAGGAGTCCTTAGACTATGTTGGATAGTTCCACCAAGAGATCATTCTTGGTGGAACTATCCAACATTTGCACAGTATCTATCATATTTTGCTTTGAATTCATTTACAGTCATGGCATCCACAACAGACTCTGGCAACCTATTTCACCCATTCACCACTCTCTCTCCAAGCAAAAAACCTAGTTCTAACACCTTTGCTAATTACACTCTTACTCAGTTTCCATGGATTGCCCCAAGTTCTTCCACCACCAGACCTGTTCTGAAAAATTTCCTCTGAATGAATCTTGTAAAAATCCCTCAGAATTGGTTTGTCTCAATCATATAACCCATTTTCCACCTATCAACCAGTATCTGTAACCTACAAATCTTCAACCTGTTCTTGTAAGGTTCATTCCATAGACCTGCTACCATCTTGGTCACTCACCTCTGGATCCTCTCCACGTCCTCCTCATCACTAAGAAACCCTGGTGTCCAGATCTGCATGCAGTAGTCTAGATGGGGTCTTATCAAGGCTTGATAAAGAGGAATAATAACCTTCTTGTCTCTGTTCGTCAAAATCATACTGGTGAAAATGATGCCATGCAATATATAGAAGGGAGGCAAGTATTAGGAGAATTGGAAGTGAAAGAATGAAAGGTGTATCAGATATTGATTGGGTTAGATGTTAATGAGGCTGTGAGAATGGATGACATATCACCAGCATAGTACACCTTCACAAGCATGGTTCTAGGACAGAAGTTCCCAGTTATAGACAAGTCTGCATATCTGTAGTTAGAATAGAATACAGGATTGGGTTGTTGGTGGACATAGGATTCCTTATGATGGCCAGCATGGATTTGTAAAGGGTAGATCTTGTGTTATCAATTTACTTTCATTTTATGATAAGATAACTGGTGTGTTGGATAAGGGAGATTCATATGCATTGATATTCTTAGACTTTTTTAACACATCATAAGTTGGTATACAAGCTACAGACGATGGGAATAGATAGTATATTGGTTAGATGGATTGGCGATTTGCTCTCTGAATAATACCAGCAAGTTTAACAAAAAATGTTAAATGTCTCAAAAAATGAGGGTAACCAGTAGTATGCCCCAGGGTTCTGTTCTTGGACCAATGCTGTTTAGCTTTAACTTAGTCCTTGGTTTTTATTACACTCGGTCAGACATCATATCATGTCACTAGTCTCTACAAATTTGCATACATAAGTATTAAATTCTATGCATGGTATTTGTGATTTTCTAAGTGACTTGATGATTTTTCTTGATGGTGTGAAAGGCCAATCCAGATTTATATTCTTCTTTTTTATTAACATTTCTTACATGTTATTTTTGATGATTTTATCCAGAACATCTTGCCCACCCAACATAACAAATACTGCAATTGCAACAGATTTTATAAACTACTAGTCTCTTCATAGGTTGATGTGCATGTGGTTGTTTTGGCAATCTTAACATCGTGGAGATTTTTTGTAGAGGTCAAAAGGCAACTGTTAAGTTATGTTTTGTAGGATGTTTGCTAATTTGTCCATAATGTTCTTGATATAGGGTAACAAAACCACACCTTAGTTGTCATCTGGTTGGATCATTATGTTAAAGGTTTTGATGTTGTAACTTCTTTTTTTTTAAAGAATGTCTTAATGTAAGTCATTTCCTTATTTCTTTTAATTTCATCACTTTATAATAAATTGGTTCACTTTTTTAATGTTTTGATGATATCCTGCTTTGGTCTGCGTGGTTAGCCTAGTGGCTTTGCACTTTGCAACCATATGCCTGGGGAAGGAGTGTCCCAGGTTCGATTCCTATTGAAGACATGAGGAACTTGAGGATCTTCCTCAGGCATAGCCAAGTTAGCCAGTCTTGGGCATGGGCAGTAGAGTTTTTTCCATCAGTTTATCTGGCATTTTTTATCCCGCAAGCAGGCAAACCGGCCCCGTGATCATATGCTTCTACAGTCAAGAATATATATTTCCCCCCCCCCCCAGTGGCAGACTAGGTGACAGGTCGGTTAGGAGTGGTACTAACAAAGAAGTCGCATCTAAGTAACACATGGACCCTGCATAGGAAGCGGGAATAACGCATAGTGAAAGAAGAAGAAGAAGAAAATGATATCCTGCTTTTGTGCTGGGTGGTAGTGGCAACAGGCATGTGGATGCTGACCTGGATTACACTTTTTTCTGTATATAGGTATCCCTTGCTTAATGTGGGATTTGATTAATGCAGCAAAATTAATTGCGACAATCCCTTTATATACACGGTAAGAGTTTCAATTATCACGGCTTTAAATTTACCACGCTCACGAAATTCATGAGCATGATGACGTCATTCCACAACTGGGTCATTAAATGAAAAAAGAGGAGGAAAGTAATTGCCTTAGATATGAAACTTTATATAATTTAAAGATTTAAAAGTGGTGAAAATAAAAGTAGGATTGCAAGCGAATTTGGTTTTAATGAGTCTAAAATACGGACTATTTTAATCAACGCTGATGAGTATTGCGAGCAAGGTAAAGTTGCTCTTACATCTGCAAGTATTAATGCACATGTAACCAAAGTGCTATAATGATTGAGATGGAAGATCTGTTGATTATTAGTCTGGAAGACTTCAATCAAAAGAGAATTCCAATTAGTGCCTATAATATCATAGCCAAAAGCTCCAAGCCCTCATTTCAAGACTTAAAGAGACTAAATATAAAGAAGACAATTCAAAATTTGTAGCTAGCAAAGGCTGGCTTGAAAATTTTAAATCTAGGGCTGGACTAAATAATATGAAAATAACAGGTGAAGCTGCAAGTGCTGATGAAGATGCTGCATCTATATTTCCTGCTGAGCTGCAGAAAATTATCGAGGAAAATGATTACGATTACTGCCAAATTTTCAATGTAGATGAAACTGGTGGAAAAAAAAAATGCTATCTAGAACTTTTATATCAAAAATAAGCAGCTAAGCCAGGCTATAAAGTATCAAAAGATCACTTAAGTATTATGTTTAGAGGGAATGCTAATGGATATTTTAAACTGAAACTGCTGCTTGTCTATTGAGCTCAGAACCCAAGAGCTTTAAAATGATGTAACAAGAACTCTACCTGTAATTTGATGGGCAAATCAGAAGACTTGGGTTACCCAAAGCCTATTCAAAGATTGGTTTAAGTCCAATTTTTGTGCTGCAGTTGAAACTTATTGCAAGAGAAATAACTTAGCTTTCAAAGCTCTTTTGCTTTTAGATACAATGATGCCTATGTTCCACAATGAACATAGGCATCGTTGCAACTTTCACAGTCTTTTTTCTTAAAAAGACATTCTCAAAGGGCAGTAGAAACAACAACGGGAGAAAATGTGATTAAGCTCCAAGAATTTTGGACAAATTTTAACATTAAACACACAACTGAAAACATTCATGACTCATTATTATTATTATTATTGTTTTTTTATTATTGTTCCGGGAAACTCCAAGGAGTCGACAGACTCATCGAGGGAGGCCCTAACATCATGTCAAGAACAACTATTTAACATTCACAGAGTATCTATCATACCTTGCCTTGAACTCATTCACGGTCGTAGCACCCACAACAGACTCTGGAAGCTTATTCCACTCATTTACCACTCTCCAAGTAAAGAACCTAGCTCTAACACCCTTGTCCACCACACTCTTGCCCAGCTTCCATGCATGACCCCTAGTCCTCCCACCACCAGTCATATTTTCAAAAATATCTTCTGGATCAATCTTATAAAAACCTTTCAGTAATTTGAATGTCTCAATCATATCACCCCTCCTTCGCCTATCATCCAATTTCTGCAACCCACAAATCTTCAACCTATTCTCATAAGGTTCATTCCACAGACCTGCTATTATCTTGGTCACTCGTCTCTGGACCCTCTCCACTTCCTCCCCATCACGAAGAAACCCTGGTGCCCATAGCTGGGCACAGAAGTCCAGATGGGGTCTTATCAAGGCTCGATACAGAGGAACAACAACTTGTTCGTCTCTGCATGTTAAAGTATTTTTCAGAAGCCAAGTGATTTGGTGAGCTGTTTTAGTTACTTTTGCAATGTGCCCCCTAAACTTCAACTCCCTATCCACCAACACTCCCAAATCCCTGGCCTCATCAATCTCCTGGAGTATGATTCCACCAATGCGATATACTGCTGCTATTCTTTTCACCCCAAAGTGCATAACCTTACACTTTGCCACATTAAATTGACATCCATTTTTCCTAGCCCAGTCCTCCAAATTATCCAAATCATCCTGTAAAATTTTGACATCTTGTGCACTCACAATTGCTCTACCCAACATTGCATCATCAGCAAACAAGTGAACACTTCCTCTCAGATCCTTTCCGATATCATTGATGAACAAATTGAAAAGCAGTGGTCCAAAAACAGAGCCCTGTGGCACTCCACTAGTCACAAGACGTCTTTTAGACTCCACTCCTGAATAAACCACTCTTTGATATCTCTCCTTCAACCACCCTCTTATCCATCTCACCAACCCTATATCTATACCCATCTGCTCCAGTTTACTGATTAGAGTTCCATGTGGTATCCTATCAAAGGCCTTGGCAAGGTCCAGTAGTATCACTGTAAACCCATTACCCTTATCCAGTTCAGCCGTCACTGTGTTATAAAACGTGAGCAAGTTACTGAGGCATGATCTACCCTTCACAAAACCATGTTGTCCCCCATACAATATCCCATTTTCATCTATCCAATCCTGTATTCTTTTCTTGACTAATTTCTCTAAGACCTTGACAATGATTCCTGATATGCTAATCGGTCGGTAATTTACAACAGCAGTCTTGGAACCACCTTTATGCAGTGGAACTATTTTCCCCTCTTTCCACCCGCTCGGGACTAAAATGGTCAAGGGTACTGACAATTCTTTAGCTGCTTCTCGTACAACACGAGCTGGTATACCATCCAATCCCACAGATGTATTGACATTGGGGTTATGCAATAGACTACTCACCTCCACTTCATTAACCACAATTCCCGTATAATCTACTGGTTTATTCGTTTCTGCAATGTCACCACCTGGATGATATACGTTTGCAAAGTGCTCACTCAGTAACTCAACTATCTCAACTGATTCAGTTACCTCCCTACCATCGGCATTCTTTAAAATCAATCTGCCATGTACATTTTTCCTTTTACTTCCTACATATCTAAAAAACTGTTTAGGATTCTCTTTAGCCTGCATGGCCAATGTTCTTTCGTAATCCTTTTTTGCTTTTCTTACCACACTCGTCACCCTTCTGGCCTGCGCTTTATACCGTTCATGTGCCTGCCGGTCACCCTTCTCCTTAAATTCCCTCCATAGTTGTTTCTTTTTTTGCAACTCAAGCTTAATGGTGTTATTCATCCATTTAACCCCTACTTGATTTATTATTCGGACTCTAGGTATACAGTCAGCCATTGCTTCATGCAAGCACTTCTTAACTACCTCCCATGCACTATCAACCTCTAGTCCTTGCAGTTGTACATGCCATGGCACTGAACCAATCAAACTCCTAAGCTTGTCATACTTTCCAGCCCGATAATTCCACATGTACCCTGTCTTAATTGAAAATTCTACACCTTTAGCCACCTCCCAAGTTAAGACCCTATGATCACTCTCACCGATTGGTGGCAATGTGGTCATATTTGTTACAGCCAAATCCTCAGATGTAATTTCCAGGTCAAGCACTCTCTGACCACTAGTATTTTCCATTACATGCTGTCGCAGATAGTTATCCCTTAATAACCGCATAAATTCCAGTTCCTTCCTCCCGTGTGTCCTCTCCTCACTCCAATCAATGCGACCATAGTTGAAATCTCCCATAATAATCACCATCCTTCCACCCATTTCTTCTATTTGCTTGTGCATACTGTCACCACCATCTTTTCCATCACCTGGTCTATAGCAGCACCCAATTGTATATTTAGCTCTGCTAGCCACAATCTCACACCAAATGGCCTCAAATGTGCTCTTTTCTCTATCCTGCAATTCAACTTCTATTCTCCTTGGCTGGAGCTCATCAGCTATCATCAACAATACTCCTCCCCCCATTTTATTCTCTCTGTCATTCCTGAACATACTATACCCATCACATTCAATCCCACTAGTTATATCATCTACAGTCAGCCATGTTTCACTAATACCTATAACCTGTGGTCTGGAAGTGCCAACCATGGCCAAAAACTCTTCCTTCTTGTTCCTAATACTCCTAGCATTAGTGTACATGAATTTAAGACCCCCATTAGCCCCAACCCTACCTTGATGCCTTATATTAACTATCCCACTCTGATTTGTTGTCCTTATTTGCTCTGGCATATTATATTCATTCTTATATTCAACTGCCTCCATAAGGACTGTATCTCTACTCCCCCCCCCCAACAAATCTAGTTTCCCTGAATTTGCACATCCACTACATTCAGCAACACTTTCTCAAGTCTTCTTACACCGTAACCATTCAAATGCAAGCCATCCATCTTATATAGATCCTTTCGCCCATCAAACTCACTCCACACATCCACAAATTCCACACCACTCGTCATACATAACCCACGCATAAAGTCATTCGCAATTATAGCCCTCCTTTTAAACATTTCACTGTCATACCGTGGCAAAAGACTAATCATTCTAACTCTCTCACTCTTTTCTTTTGCTACCTCAAACAATTCATTCAGGTCTTCTATCATTTCCATTTTATCTCCTTTCAAATCATTCGTACCTGCCACAACAATCATTTCTTTCACCCTTTCCTTTTGCTCTCTAATAGACGCAGTTATGGTCGCACCAGGTTGGTACGATTTTGTCAAATCCTCTACTAACACACCTCGTCCTAACGAGTCTCCATACAGCACTCTATCTTTCGTTTTGTTCATGTTCACATTCATACGTCTATTTTTCCTGTCATACCTTTTATTATTGGTTGGTTCATTCAGTCTACTTTTGTTCATGCACTCTAGCTGCTGTTTTGCTCTTTCTATCGCACTATTCAACAACGCGATCTCAATGCATCTATCTCATCTTTTTTGTTCTCCGAGAAACCATTTATACTATCATTCACACTTTCTACATTCACACCCTCACAATTTTCATGTACAACCTTGCCGTTTCTTGTCATATCCTTATTTCCTTCATTCTGAAGGTTGACAAAAATATCACACTCACGATCCGAAATACACTTCAATTCCTCATTCTCCCTACATTTTCTACACACATTCAATCCTTTATTATCATCTAACCACACTCCGACCGCACTCGGCAAAGCGTACATTTCACAGCTAGTACACTGACTCATTTCTTTTACGCTACCGTTCTTTGATAACGATGGCGAACCTTCATTACTGGCCGCCATTTTCCTTCGCACAGGTGCCATTCTTATTTACAACGTGTTTTGTCAAATTGTACGTTATAACAGACCAAAAATAGACGCACTAAAATACGCAAGTCAAACAAAACAAAACTACACAATATTAACTGATACACAATATAACTGAAAATGATACGTATCTTATCTGGAGCTTGCACGAACACTACACATTACGAATTCATCTAGCGGCAACTTCCCGACATAGATTACGTTATAAAACACTTTAGTACACTAACCACGCTAATAAAGCTCCAATAATATACCAAATTTACACACTTAAGTCCATTAAATTGAATCGAAAACACCAATAAATCAACAAAAAACACAAATCTCTCAGGAGCTCTCCGATAGCACGTCCGTTCACCAGCTAGCCTCGACACCAATCAACACCAAGCTCATGGGACACCAAGACACCAAGCTCATGGGAGCAAGTGTCTTCTAGCTGCATGAGAGCTGTTTGGAAAAATTTGCCAGAATGTGCTAATGACTTAGGTGGTTTTCAAAATCCTGTGAACAACATGTTTGAAGCAATCGTTGCAATTGGTGAAGATCTTCATTTTGATGGTGGATGCAGAAGATGTTAAAGAATTACTGGATTCAAATTCAAAAGATTTCAGTGACAATGATCATCTTGAAATTGAACAACAACGTGCATATGAAGACAATGAAAAAATAGAATGTGAAGATGAGATTCCAAAGGAGATAACAATTAAAGAAGAACTGGATGGAATATTTTGCAATTTAGAATTGCTTAAGCAGCAGTAATGGATATGGATCCATTACTGCTCTAAGAGGTCTTTAGAGTCATTTTGCTTGTTATTGTAGAATTTATGCTAAGAAAAAACACTAAAACTGTTCAAACGACTCTTGGTAATTTTTTTTTGATAAAAAATTGTAGAAACTAATGTAGATACAAGCATTTATTAAACATATATTTTGCATTCATTTTTTATCTTCCTAAAATAGTACCATATAAAACGAATTATTAATACAGTAATCGATCATGGACAAATTGTAATTTTTACTATTGATTATTATATTTGATTAACTCAATTTTGATATACGCAGTAACATTGAGGGATTAATTAATCGCATTAATCAAGGGATGCCTGTACTTCAAATGTAATATTACTATGATCTTCAAATGAGATGAGATGAGAACTAGGATTTGTTGGTTTTTAAAAACTGGGTTTAAAAACCATTCTTTTTTTTTGGATAAATTTGTAAAATTTGAAAACCGGTTTTTAAATTTAAAAAACTGGTTGTAAATACTAGAATTAATATGTAAAAATTAATTCATTATTTAATTAAAAATGTTAACATTTTGACTTGAAACTGATGTATATGTTACATGTGAGGAATCAGAAGATGATGTAGAGTGTGAAGATGACTATGGCAAGGAGTTTTTAAATTCTCTTGATCTAGATAATGACTGTGGATTCCCTATATTGTCTGACAATTACAAAACAATCAATTTCCCAAATCAGAAAAATTTCCAAATTTTTTAGAAAATCTCCTGTAAGATTTTCTAAAATTTTTTTAAAAAACTGAAAGATTAGCTGATTTATACTATCTTCCATAAAGGGGATAGACATAAGCCGTCGGATCTGTTTAAGTTAGGAGAATGAAGTAAAGTTTCACATGTGCTTTATAAAGGCATTTCATGAGGAACCGACTTTTGTGAAGGACTCGTCTTTCTCCAGTGAACTCTATGTCTAGTGAAGATGGCATGTTCTGCAAGTCCAGACTTTTCAGGTTTAAAGTATTCAATATAAGATCGGTGTTCTTCTAGCTGAATAGAGGCAGATCTTCCTGTTTGTCCGAAATAAGATAATTCACAAGAGCATGGAATCTGGTAGACATGTGAAACTTTACTTCATTCTCCTAACTTAAACAGATCCGATGGCTTACGTCTATCCCCTTTATGGGAGATAGTACTTAATAAATCAGCTAATTTTTCCTAACTTTTTATTGTATACATTTTTTTTTTTTTTTTGTTCGGAAATTTATCGACCTTTTTAGTTATCTTACACCAGCTACTTAGGTGATGCTTTTTGGAATTGTCAGTTATTGTTTAATTTGAGCTTAAATTGTACTGAAGATGCCTGTGACACACACACAGGCAAAAATTATACTATTAAATAATCTTTGTACGTGAGTTTTCCGTTATTAATTTTGTATCGATATGTCTACTCACGGTATACCTCTTTTAAAACTTATTGATAATGTATGGAATATGTTAGAAAAACTGATCCAGGAGCAAAATGTTGTTCCATCAAATCTGGACTATTTAAAGGACTGTGTGGTGAACACGTTGTACGTTGTAGACATAGATGCAGTCCAACACTGTGTGGGAACTATACTAAAGTGAATATGTGCTGTAATTTAAGCTAAAGGAGGTCCAACACAGCATTAAATAAAAGTTTTTAATTCAGTGGCCAATATGCATGTTCCATGTTTAAGGATTAGAAAGTTTTTCAAGTGCAACTCCAGGAATAATTTCTTGTTTCTATTTTGCTGATGTATATCTTCTCCAGTTCATTAAAGATGTTAATTATAATTAGCTTCATACAATCTTTACTAATTTTTCAGCTATTACAAGGAATGCATATTGGAGTACAGCTCAAGAGCTATATACTGACACCAATGTTTTATTTATTTTTATTTTTTTTATTTGTAAGAACTCTGAGTGTATATCAGATTGTAGTTTAAATTAGTTGAAATCTATTTATTGTTTCTTTATTTCTGCTTTGAAATCTCATTGATAACTTTTCAGTATTGAAGACTTATATAGATTTAATTATCATTGCATTTATTAAAAATGTTATTAATTATATTTTATTATTATTATTATTATTACCGAAGACCCCATGGAGTCAAAGACTCATCTGGGAGGTCTTTTTATCATACACACAGCTCATCATACCATGCTTTAAACACATTCAAATTTTCTGCAGACACCATACTCTCTGGCAAGGTATTCCAATCATTCACAACTCTACATGAAAAAAACCTGCTTCTCACTCCCCTACTCACACCCTCTTTATATTTCCAGGGATGCCCTCTGGTTCTCCCCTGATCTCCCACTATTTTTTGTAGAACCTCTCCAGCATTGATCCTATAACAACCCCTTACTAACTTGTAGGTAAAGGGTTGTTATCATATCTTCCCTCCCCCTCCTCCTGTCCACCAGACTGTGCAAGTTGCATCTTCTCAATCTTTCCTCATACTCGATATTCCAGAGGTTAGAAACTACCTTAGTCAGTAACCTCTGGACCCTTTCCAACTTCTCTTCATCCTTCTGAAAACCAGGTGACCAAATCTGGGCACAGTAGTCCATGTGTGGCCTAATCAAAGCCTTATACAATGGAACAAGAATCTTCCTACTTCTACAAGTCAATGTTCTCTGCATTATTCCCAGAAGCCTTTGTGTTGTCTTCACAATTTTGGCTATGTGTCCCCTAAATTTCAGATCCTTATTGACTATCACCCCCAGATCTCTTATTTCCTCCACCTCCGACAATATATCCTCACCAAGCATAAATTCTGCATCCCATCTTTATTTTCCAAATTTTAAAACCTTACATTTTGCAACATTGATCTCACATCCCCATTCCCATGCCAAATCACTCAATTTATTTAAGTCTTCTTGTAAGGTTACAACATCTTCTCTACTCTTCATGGTTCATCCCAATTTTGCATCATCTGCAAGCAACTGAATATCTCCATCCAAATCTTCACCAATATCATAATATACAAGTAATATACAAACAGTAATGGCCCTAAAACAGACTTCCTGAGGCACACCTCTAGTGACTTTCCTTTTCCTGAATATCTCTCCCCCATACACAACTTGTTGATACCTATCAGATAGCCAGTCTCCAATCCAATGCACCAATCTAATACCCAACCCCATCTGCTCTAGTTTCACTATCAACTTATCATGCGGTAATCTATCAAAAGCCTTTGCGAAATCTAAGTATACTGTGCATGCTTCTCCTCTGTCCAAGGAAACTGTCACCTTATTGTAATAAATCAAGTAGGGGTTAAATGGATGAATAATACCATTAAGCTTGAGCTGCAAAAAAAGAAACAACTATGGAGGGAATTTAAGGAGAAAGGTGACCGGCAGGCTCATAAACGGTATAAAGCGCAGGCCAGAAGGGTGACGAGTGTGGTAAGAAAAGCAAAAAAGGATTATGAAAGAACATTGGCCATGCAGGCTAAAGAGAATCCTAAACAGTTTTTTAGATATGTAGCAAGTAAAAGGAAAAATGTACATGGCAGAATGATTTTAAAGAATGCCAATGGTAGGGAGGTAACTGAATCAGTTGAGATAGTTGAGTTACTGAGTGAGCACTTTGCAAGAATATATCATCCAGGTGGTGACATTGCAGAAACGAATAAACCAGTAGATTATACGGGAATTGTGGTGAATGAAGTGGAGGTGAGTAGTCTATTGCATAACCTCAATGTCAATACATCTGTGGGATTGGATGGTATACCAGCTCGTGTTGTACGAGAAGCAGCTAAAGAATTGTCAGTACCCTTGACCATTTTGTTTAATTTGAGTCTCGGGTCTGGGTTAGTCCCCGAACGGGTGGAAAGAGGGGAAAATAGTTCCACTGCACAAAGGTGGTTCCAAGACTGCTGTTGTAAATTACCGACCGATTAGCATATCAGGAATCATTGTCAAGGTCTTAGAGAAATTAGTCAAGAAAAGAATACAGGATTGGATAGATGAAAATGGGATATTGTATGGGGGACAACATGGTTTTGTGAAAGGTAGATCATGCCTCGGTAACTTGATCACATTTTATAACACAGTGACGGCTGAACTGGATAGGGGTAATGGGTTTACAGTGATACTACTGGACCTTGCCAACGCCTTTGATAGGATTTTTAGCTACCCTCACCAACCAAGTGACTCCCCTTGCCTGGTCTTTGTAGTCCTCATGGAATTGGTTATTACCACGTCTCTTATGCCGCCTCCATAATGCCATTTTTCTCTCTATCACATGCTTAATCTCTTTATTCATCCATTTCACACGTACCTTATTTAACCTTCTCACCCTTGGAATACATTTAAACATTGCATCTACTATATAGTTTTTGAAAATCCCCCAAGCTGCATTGATCTCTTTTCCAGCTAACTCCTCATTCCATGCTACACCTGCAAGCGGTCTCCTGAGCTCTTCATAATCATCCCCCCTTGTAGTCCCACATATACCCTTTTCTTACAGAGGTCCTCACACTGCTGGCAGCCACCCAGGTAATCACCTCATGGTCACTCTCACCAATTGGAGGGTGATTTGACACCTGATTTATAATTACATCCTCTGATGAGATGACCAAACCTAAGACCCTCAATCGTTGCGTACCCTCTGTTACAATTGCCCTCTATTTGACCTCTATTTTAATGAAATTAATTCAGTGAAATATGATAACACATAAATCGAACTTCACTCATTCTTTAAAGTGAAGATTTCACTAAAATAGGAAAGAATTATCTTTGTAGCAGATGTTAAATATAGTTTTACAATGCAAATGTTAAATATAATATATTCATTATTGTATACTTTCAGGGTGATGAAATTGCACCTAACTCTTCTGATGTTATGATATCTTATCTTCCATTGGCACATATGTTTGAACGGATCTGTCAGGTAGTATAAAATGAGTACCTTCAATCAGCTTCAACAAATATTTCATGATACTGAAAATGTGATATAAAAATAATAATATGTGTTGGTTTTTCATGATTTGTAACTAGCAGTTTATTTTATTTATTATTATTATTATTATTTTTGCATATTGCAACAGAAGGTCTGCAATTTCATTAAGTATTCAAAATCATGAGATGAATAAGTGAAACTAATGATGAGTGATACCTTATGTTGTGAACAAGGCTTGAAAAATGCACTCATCTGTGATGAAAGAAAAATCAGAAAAAAGTGTTTCAGTTTAATTGTCATTTTTAATTACATAATGCGAATTCTGTTTCATGTCATAACGTTTTTTGTAGGTTTACTTTACTTATCTCATCTATTGAGATGTGCTAGTTATTTTACTAGTGCCGGTTTTGTCGATTATTACTGACTTTGTCATAATGGAATATGACCAATATGAGAATAGGATATGCAGACATCATTTTATCTTTAAAACATTGTTTTGTGGAACCCTAGTGGTCAGCAAAAACTTGCAGGAGTCCTCCGGTGCATAATAACTTATATTAAATGTAGTTTCTGGGAGGGGGGGGGGGGGGGCTTTCAATATGAATGGAAAAATACTCATTTTTAATGAATTGATTTATTTCCAGAATAGTTATGTTATTTATTTTTTTGTAATATTATGAATGCATATTTTTTCCTAATTAAAATATTTTGCAGGTGACAGTTTACTGTCATAATTCCTTTCTGATAATTTTTTATGGAAATTTTCATGGGTTCTGCAAAAGAATATTTTTATGTAAGTTCCAAAATGTCAAAAAAGTTTAAGAAACATTACTTTAAAGAGTACTCAGTCATACTGTGACACAACCTAAAATAGATGCACAGTCGTAATTAGCTTATTTCTTACCAAGCAATGGAATATGCAGAATTTAGTCGTTAATAGTGGATATTAAAAATTGAAGAACTGACAAAAGGAGTATTTATTTTTTCAAAATATTTATTTTGATTGATTCTAACCTAAATATTTTTCAGTTGTTTTCTGAGTTGTTGCTATGTCATATCACATCCACTGACCCTGTCCATCCAACACTGTTTCAGAGATAATCTGATTTCAGAAACACACTACTTGTAGTTATATGTGAAGACTAAAGGGTTTTGTTTTATTGAGATAATGATGATCTTCAGCATTTGTTTTTGTTTCTAATAGAAGAAAAGAAATTGTGTGATTTTTTCCATGTAAGTGATTTAAGACATGTTGTTATTATTATCATCAACAGACCTCCATGGAGTTAAGAGACTCATCATGAGAGGTCCCGCTCTCACATGCACAGCTTATTGTACTTTGACTTAAATGTATTCATTGTCCCCCCCCCCCCTCACTCCCTTTCTTGCACCCACCTTATACAGCTTCTAGGAATGGCCTCTCATTCTCCTCCTGTATCCAGATAGGAGGAAAACGAGAAATCTTATCTATGAAAAATCTCATCTACACTAATCTGGTAATTATCCCTTACCAACTTATATGTCTAAATCACATCTTCCCTCTTCCTCTATCCACTAGGCTCTGTAATTTGGATTCTCCCAATCTGTCAATTCCCTAAATCAATTAAAACCTTACACTTTGCAACATTAAATTGACATCCCCACACATTTGCCCATTGAGACAGTCTATTTAGGTCCTCTTGCAAAGCTACATCTGCTGTACTTCTCATAACTCTCCCCAACTTTGCATCATCTGCAAACAACTGTATATCACCATTTAAGTCCTTTCCAATGTTATTTACATACAAATTAAACAACAATGTCCCCAAAACAGACTTCTGGAATATCTCTTCTGGGATATCATTCCCCCATGCAAAACCTGTTGTCAATCTTCAATCCAATGCACTAATCTATTATCCAACCTCATCTGTTCCAATTTAACAATTAGTTTGTCCTGTGGCAATCTATCAAAAGCCTTTACAAAATCTAAATATACTACTGTATATGCATCCCCCTTGTCCAATGAATTTGTTAGCTTGTTATAATAAGTAAGCAGATTTCTAAAACACAATCTTCTTTTAGCAAACTCTTGCTGTCCATTAAAGAGAATTCCACTGCTGTCCACTCTGAATGCTTGTCCTCACTAGTTTCTCCAACACCTTGACCACAACTCCAGACAAGCAGATAAGCCTGTAATTTGAAGCTTTAGTCTTATCACCTCCTTTATGAAATGGAACAATTTTGCCACCTCCCCTTCCTTTGGGACCTGGGCTAATCTAATATTCATGTTAAAAATATATGTTAAAGAACTCCCTGGAACATTCCTTCAAGAAATTCAGTAATATACCATCAAGTCTCCCATGTCCTTGTTGACATTACGCTTGCTCAATCCCTCATGTACCTCCTGCTCACTCACCATCTGTGGTTCCTTCCCCATTCCCACTGCTCTCAAGTTCTGCATTATGTTACAATCACAAGGATAGAATACTTTAATGAACTGCTCATTTAACACCTTTACAGGTTTAAATCCTCCTCGCTGTTTATCATTCTTCAATTATCACTCACCAACATCATCCTCCCATAATCATTCTTCCTTCTACTGGCCACATATCAAAAAAAAACTCCCGAGGATTTCTTTTAGTGCCATTTGCTAACTGCTGTTCATACCTCACTTTTGCTATCCTAAGTGAGTCACCTTCCTTGCTTGCTCTTTGTTCTCCTCATGTAATTGATTATCTCTACTCATCTTGTACCCCCTTCACAATGCCTTTTTCTTCCATATTGCATATGGAAGAAAAAGGCATACACTCATTAACATTTGGAATACATTCAGTCACTGCCCCTGCCAGATAATTCCTGAGTAGAGACCAAGCAGCATTGATTTCCTTCCCATGCCATTCCTCATTCCATGATATCATTGCAAGCTGCCTCCTGAGTTTGCCATAATCTCCTGCCTTAAAGTTCCACATGTAACTCTTTCTCACAAAAGTCCTGATATGGCTGGCCACCGCCCAAATGATCACTTCATGGTCACTCTCACCAACTGGAAGATGTGATACTTCATTTACAACGATATCTTCTGATGAGATAATCAAATCCAAGACCCTCAATCAACATGTGGCTTCTGTTACATACTGCTTAAGACAGTTATC